>NC_056727.1:1211215076-1211285076 GCF_019279795.1 Protopterus annectens
GTTTTGGGGTGATTGACTGGCCCAAAAGGTATTGGATCAGTTGGACAGGAAAACAAAAATGCTTCACACTTATTGAATAATATATAAACATCAGTGTATACCAAGATTACATATTCCTCATTTTGAAGGTGGTAAGGGCCTCCTCAAAACTGATTACATGTATAGACCTGCATTCGTAGTACTGCATACATATCTGCTGACTTCACCAGATCCAAGCATTGTGAAAGTTTTAAAACATGAGAACAAGTCTAAGATGACTCCCCTGTTTAGTTTAGCAGAAGCATACCTGTATCAAGCTGGAATGGAAATTACACCAGAAGTACACAAAAATCAGGCAACTGAATTTACTAAAAAAACAAAAGAAAGAATGTAAAGAGATGGACCAGATGAGAAGGCAATAAATGTGAAAAAGGCATACATATAGTTGCAAGTACAGAAAATATCTGGAACAACCTCATGTTGATCAGGATTGGATGCAAGAATGGTTAAGGAGAGGTGAATTTAAAATCAAAAGATGAAAGGTTAAGTTTGGTGGCCTAGGATAGTGGACTACATACATGTTGCTTTACTAAGTCCAATGAACATGTGAGAGAGAGAGAGACAAATACAAGTTCTGTAAAACAGAACTGGAAACAGTCGCACATCTTAATGCTGGGTGTGATACACAATGATAGAGGGTGTGTATACTGAAAGGCATAATAATATGGAAAGACTGTTGGAATGGGAATTGTACAAACATTACAATATTGAAGCAGATGAGAATTATTGAAAATGTGAGACACAAAGCATTATAGACAATGCTGAAGTTTATATTACACAGGACCACCCATAACAGTTCAAAAAACAGATGCAACAAAACTAGTTCTAGTAGTCCATGAAAAGTAGCACTGATCATTAAAATTGGAGAAAAATAGTTCTAGTAGTCAATGCTGAAGTTTATATCACACAGGACCACCCATAACAGTTCAAAAAACAGATGCGACAAAACTAGTTCTAGTAGTCCATGAAAAGTAGCACTGATCATTAAAATTGGAGAAAAATAGTTCTAGTAGTCAATGAAAAGTAGCATTGATCATTGAAATTGGAGTAAACTAGTTCTAGTAGTCAATGAAAAGTAGCATTGATCATTGAAATTGCTTCAACCAGTGATTACAGTGTCTTAAGTAGAGACAGACACAAAGTCATAAAATACCAGGATTTGCAGGCAGACATGAGAGCAAAGTGGAAGAAGGATACCCAGACAGTTCCAACAGTAATAGAAGCAAGGCATCTCGAAGTTAGTCATATTTAGAAATTCTACCAATACATGCAACTCCAAATGAACTGCAGGAGTCTGTTCAAGGCACATTGCGGGTGCTGCCAGGAGCACTTTTGGTTCTATTGAATGTAATCATCCTTTGACTTAGGAGTGGGCTACATTCCTGTCATGGTATTAGAAACTGAAAGACTTGGAGAAATTTAACAAGAAGAATTGTAGCAAAGGTGGAGCAAAAAAGGCAGCTGTTATAGGTGCAAACAGTTAGGGGAGATGACTAGAAGTTCTGATCGCTTCCTTGCTGAAAAGTCAGGCATTCTCGGTACACATTTAAGAAACTGTGATCATGCTTTTGTGGCTGCTTAAATGACTATTAGTATATGAATACAGCAAACAGCTAGCTGCCTTGTATTTACATGTTACCTCTTTTCTATGTTCACATGTTGACTTTTGCTAATGTACTACTAAGTTAATATTTTTTTGGTCCTCAAAATCTCTGGTTTAAGACTTTCTTTTGATCTTCAACATTGGTTGGGGGTGCCAGATGAGTACATCACCCAAAGCAATGACTGACTTAGCAAAAGCTTTGTACTCTGAAATGCCTCACACTCTTATTTAGTAGTGTTAATGTTTTAACTGCTTAATTTACTGAACTGGCTTAAAAATAAAAAGTTCAAGGAGGAAAATTTATTGGCGTATTTCAAAAAATATAAACAATATGACTGTGAAACTCATCTAATAGTAGTTATAAAATTTGCTTTACTTTTAGCAGATACTGTTACATAAGCCAACATCAGCATGCATAACAATATGGTTATTTTTAATAAGGATGCATCAGAAATATTTGCTGAAATTTACATTCCACAGGAAATCTCGACAATATAGATGGAAAATGAGCTCTTGAATTTATTAAGAAGTCTATATGAAATAAAGAAGACAATATTAAAGAATATGTATAATGGAATATGGAGGTCACCACCTCAACCTGAACAGTAGTTGTTACAGCAGTTTTGGTGCAAGACCTTTTATAGCCTCACTAATGTAGGTTCAATCCAAAAGGAAAAGGACAGCAGATAGTATTGGTGTCTCAGCAGGGTGCCCACCAAGATACTAAGTTTACCATTGATAGAAGGTGATGAGGGGGAAGGACAGTTCATACTGAAATCAAATCCTGTTTGTAGCCAACTGTTTATCCATTCTCTTCATTATGGTTATTTATTCTATGCACAAATGCTTGATTCATCGGTTGGGCTGGAACAACACCCTAGGATGGGTGGTACCTCACCGGTCCCTGCAATTTCATGTGTTCATGAAATGATGTACTATCCATACCATGAACAGTTTCTGTGGATTATAGTCACAAAAAAATAGCTCGTTTAGACAAAACAGCTGAATCTACAATCTGATTAGTACTAGCAAACACTCCAGTGCATTCTGTTGTGTCAACCCTTTGTGAAAGTTGTGTGTGAGGAGAGTGAGGCTGTCAATAGTAGTGTTCAAATCTTTCTCAGCTTGTGTGTAAAGGGTGGGTGATGTGGCATCAGTTGTGCAATGTACAGCAGGCATTTTTGCAGGATGCAGTTTACTTTAATTTTAATTTATTTATCTAACATTTATTAACTGGGAAAGTCCAACTTGGAACAAAGCCAATTTTCAGCAGAGGCCTGGAGAGAAACACTCTAGATGCAAGTCTTTGAAGGTGGGAAGAAACTGGAGCACCCGAAGGAAATCCACATGAACACAGGGAGGACATGCAGACTCTACACAGGAGGCACTCCAGCTGAGAATCAAACCAGAGAAGCTTTTGCTGTGACACAATACTACCACTGTGCCATCCAAAGCATAAATTGTTGTCAGCAACAAAGACACATGACCAAAGACTTCTTGTCAAACACTTGCTGGGCCATGCTGAATTATTAGTATACCACCAATTAATCATGTTATTGTCTCCCCAACACAATTTGTCTCATCTTCTTCAATGCACTGTGGCACTGAAACAGAAGGTTCAAAATGGAGCCAACACTAAATGCTTAAAGTTAGATCAAAGGGCAACATTAGAACAGCCAAGTGTACAGGGCCTTGCGTAAGACTGGCACTATGTGAATCTCCCATGCACAACAGGCCACTGCACTTTGACAATACAGCTGCTCAAGAGATGAAAACAGTTGTATGAGGTGCTTACTTTAACATGGCGATAGTCTGCAAATGACCATCACTCCTCCTTAGTACAGAAAAGGTTTATATCCTTCTCAATACTCCATTCTGCTCAAGAAGCCTGTACTACTGAGTATGCTGTCCTTTGGAGGAGATTTTAAATGGAGGTCCCATCTGATGCTACATTAACTGAGGTTCCATCTGCCCAAGTTGGTGGTAGCTCGGGTGGTTGCAAAAGATCCCATGGCATGTATCAAAGAGTAGGGGTCCTTTATTTCTACACAAAAAAAAAGAATTCTTATGCACATATATTTATACATATTCATAATTTTCCTTACTATCATACTAAATTGTCCATCCCTCTCAGACCCCCCCCCACTCCTTTTTCAACAACCATAATCTGATTTTACTTAATATTGTGGCTAAAATCCATTTATCATTAAACATAATTTCATTTATTTATTCATTCCATATAACACAAATGACAAAATAACTTATCTATTCTTTTAAAATATCCTTTACTTCTATTCTTCTAAATATCCATATTTAATCATATCCATTATTTATTTTATCCACTTCTTTATATAGTTTCCCCAAACTTTTTTACTCTTACATTTCAAAAACAGATGTTCAGTAGTTTTTTTGCATTGACAGTGTAAATATTTTATCACTTTTCTTTTTATAGGGCAGCTTTCCTTTTATTGGTAATCTATTGCCACTCTCCAACTTTCTACTTTCTGATTACACCATTTGCTTATTTTTATAACTTTTTTCATCTGTTAGACTTGCACATGGTTTTACATAGTAATGTTTTATACTTACATTCTTATACCATACTTTTTTTGTATATCAATTTTTATTTTCCACAAAAATATTTTTCTTGGTAACATTTTATTTCACTTATGCATGCTCTTTTTTACCATACCCAAAACATTATCACACTTTTATACAGTTTTACTACTCAGCTCTCATCTTTTTCAGTTATCCACTTTAATACTCTGTACAAATGTAATGAAGTAGCATATATTCACTGGGTTAATCAACCCTAACACCTTCCTCTATTTGCATGCATCTCTTTACTGGGCTTAATCTAGAACCCAATACAAAATGAAAAAAGCATCTGCAATAATTTGTTTTCGAATGCTGTTGCCAACATAAATACATTTAATGATGCTGCTTTTTTCCATCATTGCTGAATTTATCAAATAAGTTTTTTTTTTTTCTGAATGACAATTTATATTTTCTCCAGAAAGGACAGGTTTGTTTCATTTCTTCTATTGTTTTCCAACTGAATTCTACTTGCATCTTTATTCCCAAATTTTATACCAAACATAGAAATGCCATTCATTGCAAAATATATACCCCCTCTTTTTACTACATCGAAACATTTACTTTCTCTTAAGTTAAAGCCATCCCTATCACCTCTAGTCACTCATTTATGCAAATTATTACTTTTATCCAAATATCTTTGCAATTATATCATCTTCATATGTTGAGAGAACTGGAATTCTTAATCCTTCAGGTGTTATATACCCCACCTCCTTCATTTTGTAATTTCAAATACTAATCACAATCATAACTAATGCAAGGAGTACACAACTCATTGGGCATCGCAGTCCTCTGCTACTCTTCATATGCACCTCTTGGCTTAAATAGGCATTTACAAGAATTTTTACTTTAATGTATATCAGGGGGTTCATGTTACACCGTCGACAACTGACTACATCGACAACCAGCCCTGTATCACGAATTTAACGAAACCGCACAGCATCGAAACTTTAAATAACCGACACCGACTCCATCGACAACGCGCTACACCGACAGCGCGTATTACAGCTAACGGGTATTAACATATGTTGAGTGGGGGATGTAGTTATAATGTCAGACTGAGTGACATAAGTATATAAATACATCCCCTACCTCACATATGTTAATACCCGTTAATGTCTGTAGCGCTTGTCGATCGATCGTGTCGGTTATTTAAAATTTCGATGCTGTGCGGTTTTGTTAAATTCGTGATACAGGGCTGGTTGTCGATGTAGTCAGTTGTCGACGGTGTAACATGAACCCATATCAGGGTATAGTAATATTTCCTAACTTTCTCACTTATATTCTTTCATTATTACCCTTAATATTTTGTGTCCAATTGTATAAAATGCATTAAGGTCTCCCATCATTAGTTCCGCTTTTCTATTCATAATATCATCCACAATTTCTCACATTAATAATTCTTGACATATATATATATATATACATATATATATATATATATATATATATATATACATATATATATATATATATATATATATATATATATATATATATATATATATATATATACCATGTGCCATCTTCTCCATTTTATCTTCCTTCTTCCAAATAAATGTATTCCACTACACAGTTCTTTATACATAAAACCTTCATTTAACTACTCATTCAAAACCTTTTTTTTTGCCAATCCCTTACATTTTTATACATTTCATACCCTATTCCATCTCTTCTTGCATCCAAAGCTATATTTACTTGTCCTAATAGATCTCATTCCAACTCCTTATTCTATTTTTCTGTATTTTTTTTAAACTTTCCATGTTTATTCTTTAAACATTTCTTGCAAATATCATACTACACTATTCATAAACTTTTCCTGAATTTGAATTTCTCCTTTTACATTTTTTTATTTACGTCATTCTATTAGCGTCCTCCTTTACTAATCTGCTTAAGTAACTTGATACCTTTTCCTTGTATTTACCTTTGCTTATATAACAATTCTTGTACTTTTCTTGATTTCTTTGTCACAGTATTATCAGGTTCTAAATCTTCCAATGGATATGTTTTTATATTTTTCTCTCTAATTTTCTATCATAGAGCCACTGTAAAAAAAAATGTATATTTTTCCTTAGTCATCCACCATTCAGACCAATTTTTATAAAATGTTCTCAAAGTAATATCTTTCCATAACTGTATTACTAATCTCTATCCTTCTTCATTCCATGTTCTCATTTACCCTTTGTATTCTTTTGCCTATTTCTATACATTTCTTGTTTTCCTTTAACTCTAGCCATATTGCAAGATGATCAGAAAGTCCTGTTTCAGCTACCTCCTCTTCTCCTATAACTAAACCTTCTGATATAATCTATTTCAGTTCTATACATACCCCTTTTACAAGTCCATGTTTTTTGGACCAAAGTTTTAACTTACCACATCTTATAACTTAACATTTTTCTTATTTCTTTTTTATGCTTGCCTCTTTATTAAAGTCTTAAATTATAATATTCATATTTATCACTACGTAGTCTAAAATCTGATGAAATAAGCTTCCTTTTTCTTTACAATTAGTATAGGCATATGCTATAATTTTATATACTTGTGCTTTCCATTTTAAATCTACAATGGTTAACCTTCCCATTTTTGCTAAAGTTGCATCCAATATCTTTACTATATTCCTACAAAATAAAGCTATTCCAGAACATCTCTCATTTCCAGATGATCTTTTCTCCCCATAGTTTCTCTGTGATCTTTCATTTGTTAAAATTCTTGCATCTAATTGCATCACATGTATTACACCACTCCACAATCTCCATTCTTCTTACTACTTTCTTATTATTCACATTTACAGAAAGCACTCGAAAACTGTCATTTTCCCTTTTCCTTAGATTTGTGCTTTCATAAGTTCATAGCCAATTACTAGGCTAGCTGTGTTAATGGGCTATTGTAAGCTTAGTTGATTCAAACATTGTACCTTGTGTCAGAGTCAAACACCTTAACCATTATACCAACTCCCAACCATTATCCGTATGCATTATCTTTCATCCATTTCCTCTTATTTTCTACTTGTTTGCTTAAATTCTTTTTCTGTCTTTTTTACCAGTGGAATACTTTTCTTTTACTATATCACAATGTAAATCTTTATTACTTATTTCACAGCCTTCCATGTCCTCTTCATTATGTCTCATCTATTTTTTCTAGTTGTACTTCTACAACATCTTCCTTGTTCATTCTTTTTTTTTCCTTACTCTTATTTTCATTTTTACAATCATCCATCCATAAATGTCCAATTTTGTTACGTTTATAACATGTCCATTCTCAATTTTATAAGTAACTGTGATAAAAGAAAATGTTATCAAATGTTCTTTTCCACACACACACGTTTTGGGCTGTCCCCAGTATTTTATAACATCCCTATTCCTCTCCAAATTTATCAGGCTTGGTATATTTTTTTCTCTTTTCTATTTTAAACACAATGTTACAGTCCAATCTGCCAGTCCATAAACCCCTTTATCATAAACTTTTGGAGTCCAGTGCTTCTTCATATGAAGTTTTAAAAAGTCCTTTCAAAGTCTCTCTTTCCACCTCAGTTTGAAATTATACAGGCATTTTCATTTGTGTTTCTCTGTTAAATGTTTTCATCACAAAAATTTTATGGGTTACATTTTCCATTGAGAGAGTCTCAAATATAAAGTCACAAAATGTCTTTTTGTCAATTAGAATAAACATTCTCACCTTATATGCTTTTACACCCAAAGGATCCCTTAAATTGTTGCACACTTTCCATTCGTCTCTGTCTTTTTTACGTTGAATCCTTACCATGTACTTGTTTTCCTCTGCCTTTTTCTTTTCTGCTACTCTCCTTTTGCCTTCTTTTATTTTCTCTGCATAGGTGTTCTTTCCATCTCACCTTTATTCTTCAGGATTGTCTCTGTATCCTTTTGTATTTTCTCCATAACTTTCCTTAAGGCAATTAGGAAGTTACTAGGCTAATGACCCCAGGGCCCTTACATGCCTAGCCAAGTTCTACCTTTATTTCCACAATCAGCACTAACTGCACCTGTCCAAGAGAGACACCGATGAAACCACCGGGGTGAATTTACAGTTACCCATCCAATCATCCAGACCGCGTTTGAAGCGGGTCAATGAGGTGCTCTGACATGAAGTGAGAGACAGTCTGTTCCAAAAGTGTGGTAACCTCTGGGAGGCAATCTGTCCCTCCAGCAGGTTCTATTAATGTCACATACTAGGTTAAAGGTCTTTACAGTGAATAACCAGTGTACCATTTGATTTGCAGATATGCAGAATTTCCAAAAAAGCAGGGTCAGAGATTGCCTTGGATGCAAGGCAGAGATACCTCAGAGTGGTCTGTAAGAAATAGAATAAAGTGACAGTGATTTCAGATGATCCACAAAGGACAGATGCTGAAGACCTTTAATCTTCCTTGTGAGGAACCTTTGTGGTTTCTCCAATTGCTGCAGGTGCTTGGAAAAGTATATAATAAAAGGTGTGTTGTACTCATTGGCCTGATGAGGGAAAAGTACAGGGAGGTTATAACTTTTTTCTGGAGCCAATGCCCTTACTTATGAGATGAGCAATATAGAATTCCCTTCTTACCACTGTGGAGACATGGCAAGGTGTGCCCAGGTCTCTCACCACTGAGTGCGTACTTAGGGTTTTGCTATTAATGTAGTAGTTAGCAGGATCATCAATCTAACCAAAAAGGACAATACTTTTTTTTGCATTGAGTTTAAGGCCTTGATTTTGGCACCAATCATTTGTGTAAGACACTCTTGTAGGACCTTGACATCATTTTGGAGATTCTATGACCACTCCCAGTTTGCAGTCATCAGCAAACAGTCAGCGACAAACCTTTACCTTTTGCTTGTATTTCAGAGAAATAGATTCCAAACAGTAGAGATCACAGGACTGATCCTTGTGGAACACCACTGGTTACAGGTCTGCTGCTGGAGATGGATTCCCCTGGTTCTAGGTTATAACATCGACAGCTACTTTCACCGACAACAGAAACATCGACACCACATAATCGACAAACCATAACCATGACACCTCACATGCCCAACAAACAAGTAACCAACAGTCCACAAACACGAAACCCCATACACTGCACACACCACAATAACAACAATCAACTAACAAAACACATCCCCTATCCAAAAACCACACACAGAACACAAACACACCAAAATCCTCACAAACCCACACTAAACCTCACACACACAACTATGTACAACCCTAACCCAAACCCTTACCCTAAGGTCCGTCACTATCGCACACTCAGCTAACCCACGCCCTAACCCTAACTCACTTAACCCGCCCCTAACCCAAAAAATAGTACTACCGCACACTTACCTAACCAGCCTAACCTAACTCACTTAACCGCCCCTAACCCAAAAATACCACTACCGCACTTACCTAACCCGCGCCCTAACCCTAACTCACTTAACCCGCCCCTAACCCAAAACATACCACTACCGCACACTTACCTAACCCGCGCCCTAACCCTAACTCACTTAACCCACCCCTATCCCCACAGACTGTCACTATCCACACTTACTTTCTCGCACCCTAACGTCCGTCACCACCGCATACTCACACAGCCTTCTTTCCAAGTCACTATCCCTGGCGTCGGTGTTTTCATCCGTAGCATCGGTCTTCCGAATGTCGAGCATCTGGCGCCCGCTAATCCGTTGTCAATGATGTCGGCTGTCGATCTTCTAACCTAGACCCATTCCCCTATATGGGTTCTATCAGTGAGCAGTTAGCGACCCATCGAATGATATAAGGGTTGATACCTAGCTGGGTGAGTTTGTCAATGATGCCGGAGTGGGGGATAATGAATGTTAAAAGCCTAGGTAGGCTGTATGCACAGATTTCCCCTCATCCAGGGCCTTGGTGACTGTCTCAAAGAAGTCCACCAAGTTTACCAGGCATGATCTCCTTTTGACAAATCCAAACTGAGTAGGGTCAAGTGTTTGGGGATTATCAGCAAAGTTATAGATAAGGTCCATGATGATTCGCTCCACAGCCTTGCAGATATATGTAGTTAGGCTAATAGGTCTACAGTTCCTTGAGTCAGTGGAAGCACCTTTGTGCAAGGGGACAATAGTGGCCATTTTCGATTCAGCTGAGATGAAGCCAGTCCTTAGATGATGATTGAAAAGAGCACCCAATGGTGTTGCTAATTCTTGTTGGAGCCCATCGACAGGAGCCTAGGATGTTATCACGTCCCATAGATGCTGTGTGTTTGGCCTTAGAGAGGACTTATATGACCTGCTCTTTAGAAATACAAGATAGGGGACAGGTGAGTGAAGTTTTCACAGAACCTGTCAACTAACAGGTTAGCCATGTCCACAGGCTCAGTATATGTGGTATCATTAACTACCAGGTTAGTACAAATCTGGGCCTTTCCTTTTTCGTAGTTTGCTGGAGAACTTCACAAGAAGTCCTATTTGCTTGTTTAAGCTGAGGAGGGAGTGTTTCCAGTTTAGGGTTCACTCCCTCTTATTCAGACAGCAATTTCTTCCTCTTATTGTAAAGCCCGTTCATGGCGGATGTCCACCAGGCTGGTTTACTCTTCCTTGAGAAGCTTGTTTTGGTCGTAACAGGTACGGCAGAGTCCATGCAGTTTTACAGGTGCTTGTATAAAGCATTGGTGTAGAACTCTGTATAGCTGCCATTTCCATCTGTGGGGGGAGTAGGGGTGCAGTGAAGCTATTTATACCATTCCACAAGAGGTTATACTCTTCTATGGAGAAGTTTTTTTTAGTTTAGTTGCTGCTGGGGGGGGGGGGTCAGGTGTGATAGTAACTTTGAATAAGACTGATTTGTGGTCAGATCTCACCAGGGAAGACCTCACAGTGAGAGTGCTACAGTGGTCCCCCATATTGGTAAGCACCAGATCCAGGATGCTGGCACCCCTTGTGAGAATGTCAACCAGCTGGTCCAGGGCACTGGAGATTAAAGCGGAGGAACATTTGGGCAAGTGAGCTTGAGCACAAGTAATTTACCCAGTCAGTGAATGGGTAAAGTCGCCCAAAACCATTGTGTTCAGATGTACCTTGACAGACTAAAGTATATCCAAACAGGCATAGTGGGTGTCCCGATTCATGGAGGGAGGTCCTGTAGCTGGCAATGACTTAAATAGGTGTCCTATCAACAGTTAATTGCATCGAAGTATCTCCAGGAATTATACTGTTTAACCAATCTGGAGGTGTATTTATCTTTAATGACTATTGATACACTGCGCCTCCTTTAGTTTTCAAGGCTTCAGTTTGTGGTCTGAACATGTGGAAGAAGGTGTAACCTGGTATGGTTGAGGTGCACTCCACAGTCTTGAACCAGGTCTCCATGACTGCACAAATGTCTTAGTCTTCCAGTGCGAGGAATGCTTCTAGTGAGTGCAGTTTCATGTTTCATGTCCTAGTGTTTAGCAGCATAAGTTTGATGTGTTTTTTTTTTTTTATGGAGTTTTTACATCTGGGAATTTTGTCCTTGAGACACTGCCTTAAAAAGGCACTATGGGGGTGGCAAGAGCCTTAGCCAGTAGCCAAAATCCCAGGGGTGACAGATGAAGACCATCTCTGGCAAAGCATTGAGATCTGTCGACCAGGTCATCCCAGGCTGGCAGATACTGGATACCCTTAGAATGGCACCAGAAACTAGGCCAATTATTGAAGTCAATCATTTTCCGTTTGTATTTATGTATCATCCTAGGTGAAGGTAAAATGCTACTTAGGCTAAGGACATACCTGCCTGAGACACATAGTCCAATAGCTCAGTCATATCTCTCTTCATATAGTCCAGAGAGGTACGTCTCAAGTTGTTCACACCAACATGGACTATGACAGAGTCATTAACAGTACCTCTTGTTCCAAGACTCGAATGCATGTGCGATAAGGCGAATCTTGGCACCTGACCGTGACTTTCCTTATCCAGCCTGGTGAGAGGGGCATCTGTGTGTCTCATGATGGAATCGCCTATGATGAATATGTTTGGTTTTGTGTTTTGTCTTAAGGGCTTGACAGGTGAGACACTGGTACGCGAGCTTTATGTGTACTGTGTTCTGCAGAGGAAGTATTAGGTGTAGCATGCTTGTGTTTGGGAGGTCTCTGGTGTTTAAATATGTTTCTGGTGAGGACCTCCACATACGTAAGTATGTGTGATGTGGGTTTGGGTGGAGTAGGAGGTGGTGTGTGCATGCTGACAACTCGCTCATTGTCATATGTACTGACTTGGTGTATGAGAGAACATGGATTCAAAGTTGCATCTCTCAGAGTGAGCCAGAATATGATGGAAACATTTCCTTAATTTTCTGGCTCACTCTGCATCACCATTTCTTTAAGCAAATCATCCAACAACCCCCCAACTGAAGGGTTGTAATTATACATCCATCATTTGCCAGCTCACCTTCAAACAGATTTCTTTGACACATCTCAGAATCCTACATGCATTCTCCAGCCTCGATATTGGCTTTCTGCTCCCTTTGTCTCAGTCTATTATCTCCTCCCTCCATCTGCTTCCCTGTTTCTCCAGGCTAAATCTTCCCCTAGAATGAAAACAGGAACTGCTCATGCAAAATGGGTCCCATTTGCAAGAACGACAAGTAGGGGAAGTTCTCTGATGCTCTGGTCAAACTTCCTCTAGTAACATAAATACCAACTCAAGTCTCCTCTGAAAACCTGAAAAACAGGTCAGTGGCCTAGTGGGATTAACATGGTCAACAAAGGATAAATAACAAAACTGGTTTGGATTCCCTATATGCCAGGTAACTCACTTCAAGACTGTTCTATACTTTTCAGTGAGTGGTAGCCTAAAGGGTTTAGCTCTATTTCAAGGGGTAAATCCCACACTTCTGCAGGGAGGATTAGTGTAGCTTCCTACTTATTTATCACACTGCTGCAGAACTAGGCTTTGGATCCTTTTCCTTAAATGCTGGCAGAGCTACCATAAAACCTTTCAGGTTTGTTAACTGGTCTCCAGGCTTCCACTGAAATTGGCCAATGCCCAGCCTAATTTTATCAATTACAACTTGTCAGCCACATTTCACACTGGTGCAAGTCTCCTAACATTGCAGCCCAATCCAAGTGTGTGACTTTTACATCAGGACATGCATGAGGGATGGACAGGATCTCTGGAGTGTGTTTTATCAGAAATCTACCAATTCTACTCATTTTTATGGCACAAATAAGAGGGGTTTGGTGCTCCAAAAGGGTTTTCCTAGGTTCCATAGGTTCATAGGTAGGTACTAGGCTATTGGCCCTAGGGCCTAAATAAGCCTAGCCAAAAGGTAGCCTGGCTTTCGCCACCCAAGAAAATTATTTTCCTGTGCCAAGATTCCTAAGATGCCATTTGGTCCTTCTCATGTGCAACTTGGTAATGGTGGCTGGCATAAAGCCCAGAAGTCAAGATATCTTGCATTGTCAGTGTGAATTTCTCTCTTTCCTCATCATTTGTTGCATCAATTGGCTATTCTCCAATAAGTACACAGTCTTGAAAGTTGCAAAATGGCTTTAAACAATTTCTTTGAGGAAATTGGGTTACATTTCCCCCTTATTCCTGGTGATCTGCAAAATGTAAACATATCCAGGGTTAATCAAATCCTTGACTTTGCCTGATCCAGGCCCCAGAATAGTGAAAGTAATCATCCATATAATAGTCACTATGGATTCCCTGGATATGGGGGGGGGGGTGAAAACTGTCGCCAATGTATGTGGTAAAGATTCTGAGAGTACAATATAGTCAAAAAGAGCAAACAGGTAAATGGCAGTGCATCTGTCCAATTACAAATGTAAGGTACTTGATTTTTTTTTAGAACTGGAACATGCATTCTCCTGCCAAATGTTTCCATCTAAGATGCTCCCATATCAATTACAAATGCAGTTCAACTTTTGCTTTGACAAAATAGTTTATAATTGCAAGGTTTAGAATTTGCAATCTTTGTTGGGGGGTGTCAAAGAATCTAAAAATAGTGCTGACTGGCAGAGATAAAATCAAAGGTTGGTCAGTCAGATTACTAAATTGTTAGAACAGTTGAAACAAAGTATTATCTATTTTTATCAGCAATGAATACAGTCCTATGAAAAACCCGAGAGACATGAAATGAAGCCTTTATACTGTGAAATGAGAAGACTGCAACAAGTAAACTTATCGGAAGGCAATGCATCTTCCTGGAGAAGCCAGAAGTATGATGACAACACATTAAAGAAAGACATTGTTCATGCTAGCAGTTTTCTGTAATTTTGTCAAAGACGCTGCAACCAGAAATATCTGTCAATAATGTGAGATGTTCATGAAGATCTTCAGATGGTACGCCAATAACTTCAAAGCCTGCAGCACGAACTCATGACAATGATTCTGTACAGTTCCCCAAACATATGCTTCAAGCATACAAGAGAGGTACATTACTGATCTCCCCGACTTTACCACCATTAGCCTAAGCTTAGATGCAGCTTAAACTAAGGAGTTTCACTTTTTCCCCACATAGTATCCTTTAGACTAGGATATCATGGTGGAAGGATTTTTTTTTATTTATTTTTCACAGAAACCGCATTTAAATATATTGCTACGAACATTTATCTGCAGATGTACTTCGCAGTTCAGAACAGACTTCAGTTGACTTCACATTTTGAAAACATTGGTAGCGTTGTCGCCTCACAGTAAGACGCTGTCCGGTTCGATTTTCAGCTAGAGAGTCTTCTGCGTGGAGACATGCGTGAATTGGCCTACCTTCGTTGAAGGCTGTGCGTCAGGGCTGGCAACTCTGCACGTAAAAATCAACTACCAATCATTAGCGGACCGGAGTTCCGCTGTGGCGACCCCTAACCGGGAAATGCCGAAAGACACAAACGAACATGGTAAGCTCTGGTCTATAGCTGACAAAGTGAATTACATACAAATGTCAATCAGAATGGAAGTATTATTGTTAAAATTGACAAAAGGGGTTATGGTACACTACAGCTCATATTTATAAAGAGTAGTCCAACTTCTCTTAATTCCTTACAAAATTGTTTAAGCTGCGTAAACCACAAAGCAGTCATACATATTTACAATAACAAGAGCAGATACATTTTGCATCCTACCGACAACGGAACAACTTGGTTCTATTTGACAAACAGAAGTATGTGCCTTACATTGCTAAATACAATCTTATGCTCCATTACAGATTTTACCAAAGCAGCAATACAGTTCGTTGATTTTTTTTTTAAAGAGGCAGAGACTTGGGGGTATTAAGTAATAAAGATTTACAGAGATTTTAATTTCCATTTTAACTACATTTTCATGCATTGGGGGTCAACATCAGATCTTTACTCTTGAAGTGTCTGCACTTCTGTTTGTACCAAATTATTCTGATGTTGAACAACATTACTTACAACATCTGGGTGTTGCTACGACTGCATTATTTTGTGCAGGTGTATTCAAAATTATGCTGAATTTTGAGACCACATTTTTTATTTAATTTTTTTTTTGCACATCTTTGGGGGAAATTCGGCAGGGATCTCAATTCACTAATAGTAGGCAAACCAAGGCACATACTTAGATGAGTAACTAACAGAGGTCCGTGACAAGAATGTTGAGTCTTGTTACACAATCAGACAGCTGTGAATAATCATCCTTTAACCTATGGATAATCAGCATCTTCCTCATGTATTAAATCCCCTTCAGTTTAGTGAATTCCCTTCAGAAAAGAAGGGATACAAGCTGAGAGTCAGATGACATTACTGTTAAGCATGAAATGCCGTCAAACAGATGTTATAGCCCTAGATTTATAAAGAAGTCTTAAAGAAGACAAGCAGGTAAACCCAAGCAAAGGCACATGTACTGTATGGCTAAACAACAATGTAAATCTAATGAAGAAAGTGTAGTAATCAAATCAAATTTAAAACGTCAGACATTATCCTAAGGAACAGAAAATATTACAATTGCAGGTTAAAATATATGTTTCCACGAAGGTTGACGTTTCCAGAGAGAAAGATAGATATCTGTGCAGCCTTGTCAGTCTACGGTTTTTGCATTTAAACATCTTTTCTCTCACCTTCATTAACAGATGACACATTTATGGAATGTGGGAAAAGCATGCAGTTTAGAAAAGAATCTTCTTCCCATCTTAACTGATGGTGATGGCATGGTGTGGCCCCAACGTTCAAGGAGTCTTATTTGTTTATTTACATTCTAATGCCCGAGATATTCTGACTGGGCAGAGTCCAATTTCATCTTAGGCTCAGGGAGAAAAGCTCCCCTAATAGAACAAATGAGAAAATTAATTTTGTGTATAAATCATGCAAATACCACAAAACAATTTACAACAATAAGTACAGAATAATGGTAACAGATGGGCAATATAAATTATGGCAAAACAATGAAGATGAATTGGCTTATAAAGAACAAATCAACTCGTGTTCAGTACAGTGAATTACCACATTTATATATTACATACACAGATGAAGGAAAATGTATTTCAGGAGAAGAAAAAGAACACAAGACAGAGTGTGCATACAGATAAGCGGTAGATATGAAGCTGGAAAGGTGAGATGCTAGTAAACAGAGAGAACACAAAGAGGAAAGATATGGAGAAATGGAGTGAGAAAAACGTGGAAAATGAGAGGATAGGAATGGAGCTGTGAAATAGAGAATTTGAAACCCAGATTAATCAAGGTAGTATTTTAGATTATGACAGGAGAAAGGGAAGAGCAGAGAGGAGGAAAGTGCTTCTGTTATATATGATACAGGGAATTTTCCAGAAAGGTTGACTGTATGTGTAATACATTTACTTCATTTTTTTTCCAGCAAGTACAGTTCAGGTCACATGCTATAGAACTTCTTAATGGTGGAAACAAAGGTAGGTGCTCATTCTCAAGCAGCAATACAGGATCCTTCCTGCACAAAGGGGAACGTCTTACCACTAGGAGAAAGGCAGGCAATTCAATCACATGCACAGCAAGGATCATTTGTTCAATTTGTGTTTACCTCAGCAAGCAAATAGTGTGTA
This sequence comes from Protopterus annectens, assembly GCF_019279795.1. NCBI lineage: Eukaryota > Metazoa > Chordata > Ceratodontiformes > Protopteridae > Protopterus > Protopterus annectens. Next base: position 1,211,232,263 of record NC_056727.1, read on the forward strand.
GTACTGCTGCGTGTGGATGTTTTCATTGGTGTAACATGTTAGATCAACCAACTTTCCAAGGACAAAGTAAAATGTTTTTCCGAGAGAGACAGACAGAGCGAGAGAGCGAGAGCGAGAGAGATAGCTGCACTACACAACATGCATTTTTTTCCTCTGGCCGCTTTGCAGCCCCCATGCAGGCAGACACCCACTATACCACTTAACTATAAATCATTTCCAAGGTCACTGTATCTTAAGGAAATTTCACCAACACATATAAATGTGATCTAAAAGTAATAAAGACAAGTGAGTAGCTATAGTCTGAACAAAATAGCATTACACATTTTTAATGTCCTTAAACATGGATGTGGAAACCTTTGTTTGGGGGTGTTGCCAAATAAATCTTGACATACCTCTGAAATGTCCAGATTTTTCACAGAATGTCCAGATTTTTGCCTCATATTTTGGTTTGTTCCTCACAAAATTTGTGGTTTTCTGAATTTGTGTGGCAAATTAATGAGAACTGAATTCACTAAATAATGACAGCAGAGTTTCAGACTTCATATCCTTCAGAAAATGCATTGTAATACAAGAGCTTTCAGTCTAGAAATTTCTAAGTTTATAAGAGCAGTATTTTAAAAATTTCCCTATTTTTTTTTAGGCTTTGTGTCCCATTATTTTTGGCTATGACCAGATTTTTTCTGCCAAGAGGTTGAGAGGTATGAACCTTGATCTGATACTATCACATGCTGCCTGCTCTACTAGGAAAGAGCAACAACACTGGTGGTGGCTGGTTAATGGGTGATAAACAAACAAAATGTAGATCAATCTGGGTATTGCTCGCAAACAGAGTTTTAGATTTTTAATTCGAAGGGGCTGGGAGCTTATTTCCAGTGCCTATTATACATCAATACATGCATTTATAAAATGGTTTGCTGCAGTTTTGTTGTATCTGCAGCAGTGAAACATCATGAGATTTTTCACACAGATATTTAAGTAAAATTAAAAATCACAACCCACTTTCTGATTTTTATAGGGAATAAAACGGATGCTCACTTCCACTGTGCTGAGAATTAACTATGTGAAAAGACAAAGATCTATAAAAGCCAATGATATTTTTTCTTCTCGGTTTTAAGAGTACATAATACTACTACTTTCAGTAATATAGTAAGACATTTCGCAGCATTCATGACTAATAAGATGTCAGCAGGCAGTGTTACATTTTCCATTCACAGCTCCCATCTTTAAGACCTCCTTCTACTGTAATGAAAGTCATTTCACCAGTTTACAATCCACTTATTACCTCAGATTAGTCATTTTACCAGTTTATAATCCATTTATTATCTTGAGTCACAATGTGTGGAGTAGGAGCCATGCTTCAGTGCTTTTTTTCCATGCCATTCAAAATTTCTGTATTTTGGTATTGAGACATTACCACAAAATATGTCCCCATGCCACCCCACCCCCTCTTTCCAGGTGATCTGTACACAAGGTCTGCTAGGTGGCAGCAGGGTCACAAACCAACCCCACCCCCATGCAGGGGTGAAGAATTTTGTGGTAGTAAACTGTCAGTTTAAACTTACAGAACAAACCACTGGCAATGATCTGCTGCTGATTTATACAGGGCAATTGTACTGGGATGAACAGGGTAGGCTGAAGTGCTGGTGTGATGCATACTTTAAAGATCGAAGTTTGTCAACTTCCATTTCTGGTGCTTGAACTGGTAATCTGATCGCTTCAAAGCAATAGTCAGTGCACCACATTAACTACACGATAACACAAATGCAGCCACTGGGTAGTACAAGATGAAAAACACAGATGTGCAGTTCTTTGATCTAACTGTTGGAAGGCTCTCATTTGTTTCAAACACCCCATCTACAAAATCACAGAGCTTTGATTTCTAAATACTGCAATTTCTACAAAACAAAAGGTCAGATGGCGACTCCCTGAATTTATTTAGCATAGCTAGACAAACACTGGTTCAAATTTCACACTGGCAATGCAAGTATCATGCAGGGCTGAGTTTAAGACTGCAAACAGCCACAAGTTTTAAAACCTCAGAAAAGTGATTTTTATTGTATGTAATTTGCAAACTACTACTACTGCTATACCACAAAACACCCAATTAACTTCAGTATTAATTTCATTACAAGGTGGTTGTACATTCAGTCTAAAGTCGGCTCTCCCAGTTCTTTGCCCACCTTGTGCTTAGGCCAATCTCTCCCTCTCTGTCTCCCTTTAATCACACTAAATCCAGGTGAAGTGAAGGTGAGGAGGACCATCCTGACATGGAAATGCTCTAGCTGTACAGCACCTAATCACAATCTTACATAGTTAAATCTTTCTCAATCACCTCCTCCCCTCAACAATATGTCTGTTAATGGACTACGTATAGAGTCATCTATATATAACCACATATGCAAACAGCTACATGCTGCTATCCAGAAATCCGTGCAAATCCTCTAGGATCAGAGGAAAGTGCTCATAAAAAATGTTCCCAATCTACAGTGCAATGATGAACTTGTGACTTTTCTTCCCTGGGAAAAAAAAAAAAGCTAAACTGCTAAAAAGCTGATTATGAGTTAATAGGTTTATGGATTAGCAATTGTGAGCTTCCTAGTATGAAATAGGTAGCCTAGAAATAGGTGTCACTACAAAGAATGTACTATGAACATGCTATTTTTTTTTTTTTTTTGTAAATCGACATCTCCACAACTACACCAAATAAACTCTGACAAATCAAGACTCGAATAGTTGGATTAAAAATCAGGATAGCCTGCCCCACACAGCCTATTATTCTCTTGTTCCTCTGTCATCATGGGATGTGCTGCAACTTCCTTGCTTGCCATCCAAAACATCCTTGTAACATTTAGCTTTATATGGTTAAAACCCACCACTCTCGCTGTTCCTACTTCAGGAGATCAGTTCACTTGCATCTGTAACAGCACATCACAAAATTATTGTTTCTTGACAGAACCGAAGACAAACAGAACTTCCCATGTAGTGCTATCTTCTTAATCTGAAAAAAAAAAGTTTACCTCTATAAATATGCAAGACTGATACAGGGAAGCTATCCTTACTACCAAGAGATGGAGTGGTGAAGCCAAAATCCATTTAAGGCATCCATCAAGTGACAACAGATGTAGGAACATATAAAGTAAAAGGACTGCAAACAATTTGTTCAGTGCTACAGGTCATCTGAGGGGTTAACCTGTGGCATCAGATTTAAAAAGTACAGCTGTAGCAAACCTCTAACATACTCCTCTAAATACATAACTAGCACAATGACAAGCATGTCTTCTGACGGAGTCTTTCTACAGTATGTTGTAATTCCAATTCGTTTTGTGAGCAAGTTACCTGCATTTTCTAAGACTTGAATTTTCAGCAGAGCACTTGATTGGGTCAATATATAATATATGTAGTTTAACAGAACACTTAAGCGTGCAAACAAGACTTTCAGCACAAGCAGCATGGAAGCTATGCTTTACTCATCTTTGCAGTGAGCATCAAATGTCAAAGATAAAAACAGTTTTCAAGCCTTCACTTCTCATGGACACTTTTCTAGCATCATTTCACAATCCCACACAAGAGAAGTCCACTTTCATTAACCAAGTTGTTCTTTTTCCACTAACAATGGACATTTTACAAATCTTTTGGTGGGATTCAGAAAGAAATGTATGCAAAGGACAAGTGTATACAAAGGTTTTACAAACATCCCTTTATTTATCAAGGAAATACAGGAGATGCATAAAGTGCCCCTAAGTATTTCAGTTGGCTGTCTCAAGGATGCATAACTGACATTCAGGTTGTCAATAATAAGTTCTGATAAACAATTCAGAAAAATGGGAATTGTTGCATATTGGTACACGTGTTCTGAAGTGGACTGTATGTGTATTTCTACAGTTCTTCATGGCCGATAATGGTCTTCTGAAGTTAAAGTAATTCATAGAAGTTGATAATTATATTTCATTTTGCCAAACAGTACTACCTAAATGGGCAATGGAAGTAACAGAGCAACACAAAAGGCATGGCAGGGAATTACAAATGCCGATGGGCATGATCACACTGCCTCATACTATCACATGTCCATCCCTAACAGACAACAGAAGAGATTACCACAAATGACTTCCTGATTTATTTTATTTATTTTACATTTGTTTACCGGGAAAGTCTGACTGGATATATGTCCATTTTCAGTGGAGGCCCGGGGAAAAAAGCTCCGGAAAAAGTACAGTTGTGTACACCTACCATAAATGTAGATGTTCGAGTGTCTTCACTGTTGCAGTCATAACTGTAGGGTGCTCCTGCCAGCAGGCAGCCCGTGGTCAGCCAGAATCCCAAAGTCTGGGTCTGGCGTCGGCTGTACAAGCTAGTACCCTGACATCAGTACGCTCTGGTACATAGCCCTCAGCCGATGCCATCTTCTCCAGCCTTTCTTGCCCTAGATGTCAGAAGTCCCCAATAAAACAAAAATGAATCCAACAAGGAAACACAAATACACCACAAAAAAGAGAAAAAAAGAGGGGATAGGAGGGAGGGAAACCCCGACTGCAACAGTGAAGACACTCGAACATCTACATTTATGGTAGGTGTACACAACTGTACTATGTTCTTCGCGTTTCACTGTTGCAGTCATAACTGTAGGGTGGAATCCCAAAGCAGTGAAAAAGGGGGAGGAGGCTTTAGACAGAAGAAGGGGAGGCAAGAATACCCTGCAAAACAGCAGAGGCAAAGCCTGCCCCGGTCTTAGAATACAGTGGGAGATTGTAGTGCTTGGAAAAAGTATGCACAGCGTGCAGCTTCCAAGATATCCTTGGTAGGAACTCCTCTTAGGAAAGCTGTGTGGCAGCTGCTCTAGTAGAATGACTTTTAATGGTACCTGGAAACGGTTTCCCATGATGAGTGTAACAAAATCTGATTCCATAAGCAATCCATTTGGAAATAGTTTGTTTAGAAATAGGTTTTCCAAGAGAACTGGAGGCAAAAGAAACAAACAATTGATTAGACTTTCTGAACTCTTTAGTCTTGTCCAGGTAAAATCGTAACTGTCTGTGTACATCCAATGAATGCAAAATCCTTTCCCCTTTATTTTGAGGATTAGGAAAGAAAGTAGGAAGGTGAATTGTCTGATTTAAAGCCACTTTCGAAATTACCTTAGGCATGAAAGTAGGATTGGTCCTCAAGGATACTCTATCCTGATGGAAAATAAGGTATGGTTCCACAGCCATGAGAGCTTGCAACTCTGAGACCCTTCTGGCAGAGGTCCATGCTAATAAAAGAACAGTCTTCCAAGATAAAAACTTAATATCTGAAGATGCAGCAGGCTCAAAAGGAGGCAAAGTAAGTTTTTCTAAAACATAATTAAGATCCCAGGCAGGAACAGGAGGGGTCCTGGGAGGCCGCAAATTTTTAGCCCCTCTCAAGAATGGTCTCACCAAAGGATGAGAAAAAACAGGAGGATCAGAATTGAAATGAGCAGAAATAGCAGAAGCATGAATCTTAATGGAAGAAAAGGAAAGTCCTTTAGATAAAAGATCCGAAAGGTAAAGCAAAATAGGAGAGAGATCAGGTACCAGAGGATCCGAGCCTCGGTCCTGCATCCAAATACAAAACCTCTTCCATTTAGAGGCATAGGATTTCCTAGTGCTAGGCCGTCTAGCTTCCAGAAGAACATCCAAAACTTGTTTGGGAAGACTAGAGGAAATCAAATTCCTGTGAAGAGCCAAGCTGCCAGGCAAAGGGTCTTGAGATTGGAATGTAGTAACTGACCCTGATGCTGGGACAGAAGAAAAGGGCTCAGAGGGAGAATCCAAGGAGGCTCCAAGAACAGGTGCTTTAAAGTTGGGTACCAAAACTGTCAAGGCCAATTTGGAGCAATCAAGATGAGGAACTTGGGCTTGTCCTGTTTTATCTTCAGTAATACCCGAGGTAGTAGAGGAAGAGGAGGGAAGGCATATCCTGAAAGGCTTCTCCAGCTGAAGGACAGGGCATCCACTTTCCAAGCTGTTTTGTGGAAGGACCTGGTGCAAAAGCGAGGCAGCTGATAATTGAGATGGGATGCAAACAGATCTATCTGGGGACATCCCCAAACTGCAGTAATCCTGTTGAATAAGTTGGTGTCTAGCATCCATTCGTGAGGATCTGAAATGTTTCTGCTCAGGCTGTCTGCTAAGAGATTCTGTTCCCCTGGAATGAATTGAGCCTGGAGATGTAGATTCAAATTTAGAGCTGTGTCCCATAAAGCCATAGCTAGTCTGCAAAGGAGGTACGAGTGAGAACCCCCCTGCTTGTTGATGTACCACATGACCGTGGTGTTGTCTGTGTGAATTAGCAGAGGCCCTGGTTGCAAAAGATTCTTGACGGCTAGAAGAGCATTTTGAACTGCCAACATTTCCTTCAGATTGATGTGCCAGTGAAGATGGTCCTTTGTCCAGGTTCCCTGCTGGCAATTGTCTAGAAAGTGTGCTCCCCAAGCATAATCCGAGGCGTCCGTGGTTAGGATTTGAGTAGGTTGAGGTAGACGAAAAGGCTTTCCTTCGTTTAAAGCACATGCCCTGGACCACCAGAAGAACTCCCTCTGGAGGCAGGGGATCAGAGGAATCAGAATATCCAGATCGTGGTAATGCTGTGACCATACACTTTTCAGATACCATTGAAGCTTTCTCATATGAAGCCTTGCGTTTGGAATCAACAGAATGCAGGAAGCCATGTAACCCAGAGTCTGCAGGAATTTCCTTGCAGTGATCTGAGATAGAGTTGCCAAGGTGTTGAAAATAGAAGCCAGCTGTGTTTGTTTTTCTGGGGTGAGGAAGGCCCTTTGTAAGGTTGTATTTAAGAGGGCTCCCAAGAATACCATTTGTTGAGAAGGGATCAAATGTGACTTTGTTGTGTTCACTGAGAATCCCAGTAGGAGGAGAAGACGTTGAACAAAGTCCAGATGTTGAAGTAGAAGATCTTTGCTGTCTGCCTGAATAAGGCAGTCGTCCAAATAGGGGTAAATCTGGATCCCCTGAAGTCTGCAATAAGCCACTACTGGTGCCAGGCACTTGGTAAAAACTCTGGGCGCAGTAGATAAACCAAAGGGCAGTACAACAGAGAATTGAAAGTGCCTCGAACCTGCCTTGAACCAGAGGAAATTCCTGCGTTCCTGCCTGATGGGAATGTGTAAGTAGGCTTCCTTTAAGTCCAATGTCACCATCCAGGCGTCCTGAGAGAGCATTGGAATTAGTTGCTGCAGAGTAAGCATCTTGAATTTTGGAATCTCCAAAAAGGTGTTTAACACAGAAAGGTCCAGAATAGGTCTCCATGAGTTTTGTTTTCTTGGAACCAGAAACAGCCTTGAATAAAAACCTTTTCCCATCTCCGACAGTGGAACAGGTTCTATGGCTCTCATGGCCAGAAGAGCATCCACTTGATTTAATGCCTCTGACCATTGATGTTTTGGCAGATCTGGCCAACCGTGAGCCCTTGGCAAAGTATGAAAGTGGAATTTGTAACCTTTTAAAATCACGTCCAATACCCATCTGTCCTGGGTAATATGAGTCCAATTTCTGTAAAAAGAGACAGTTTTCCTCCGAGAGGGGCATCCAGGTGAAGAGGTCCTGTAGCCCAACCGAGAGAGTCATTGAGTTTGCTTTCTTTGAGATTGGGATCTGTCTTCTCCCCTTCTAGGTGAAGAAGCAGTCCATTGTCTAGATCTGTAAGAGGCCTGACCTTGACCACAACCTCTGGAGCGTCTATATCTTCCCCTTTGAGGCCTGTCAGACGTGGGAAAGGACCAATTTTTAGAGGGCCAATTCCTGGAAAATCTAGGAGGCTGAACTTGCAAGAAATCTTTTACAGTCTGCATAGACTTTGCCTTTTCTTCCATCTTTTTAATAACTTCCTCAGCCTTAGATCCAAAAAGAACATCATGTTGAACAGGGGCATCTAATAACTTAGCCTTAACCTGTTCAGGTAAACTTTGCTCACGAAGCCAGGCATGTCTCCTGATAACAGTACCAGAGGCTGCAGCCCTGCAAGAAGCATCCAAAGCATCAAAACCACAATGTAAACTATGTTTGTTCACTTGTTCAGTAGCATGCAAGACATCCTGAAGTTCCTTATCCTCTGCACATGCAGGAAGGGAAGCAACCTTTTGCTTTAAAACAGACAAAAGAAATTGCTGATACTTAAACATATGAAACTGGCAATTTAAAGCCCTTACAGACAGGGTAGCAGAAGTGTATACCTTTTTTCCCCACCTGTCTAAAGCACGAGAATCCTTCTCAGAGGGAATAGGATTTTTAGAAGTAGCAACCTTAGCAGCCTTAGAGCCCTGAGAAATAGTTTCAGGATCCAGAAGGGTTCTTAAATAAGAATAAATGAGAGTCAGGAACCCTATAAAATCTATCAGGCTTAGAAGGAGCAGGAGGCATGGAATCAGGATTCAAATTAGCCTCAGAAAAAGTATCATCTACAATGTCCAAAACAGGAGGGATAGCTAAAGGCCTATGCTGAGGAAGAAGAAGAAATTCTCTAAGCCTCTTCTTGGAAGCAGAATATTCCTGTCCCTCCCAATGAAAATGTTCCCTCATCTCATGCAAGGTTTCCCCAAGAGAGAAATCTTCAGGCGGGGAGGCCGAGGGTAAGGAGTCCTCAGCATCCGAATCCTCATAAGGAGGAAAAGAATAGTCCTGATCTGAGGAAGAGACAGAAGATACAGAAGCCTGATCAGAGGAATCCAGAGGAACATCCTGTCGAGGCCTTTTCTCAGGAGGGGGGTGAGAACCCCTAATCATTGTAAGCAAATCTTCAGCCATCTTTAATAATTGCTTCTGTGTCCTGGGAGTAGATTCAGAAGCAGCTTGAGCAGGAACTTTAGACTTAACAGGAGTCTTTGTCTTTGCCTTTGAAATTGTGATGTGAGTAGGCCTGAAAACCCCCTCAGAAGCCGGTACCTGCACAGCGGTTCCGGACCCATCTGAGGGAGCGACGTCCGAAGGTCCTGCAGCAGTTAAAATAGTAGGCCTAGATGGCTCCCCATGGGAGTCTGTATCGGCCATCGGTTCAGAAGTGGCGGACGACAGGGGCTGCAAAAGCACCTCACTGACGACAGCCGAACCGGACGCTGATTCCAGCTGCAACGAATCCTGTTTGGACCTCGGAGGCCTGTCTTTGTCTTTGCACTTCTTTTGAATTCCGGTAGTGTCCGACGACATTCTATAATTGAAGCGTCTGCCAAAATAATTTAGAGCCCAATCGTACCTGCGCTTGATAGTACGAGAGTTGAACCTGGCACAGAACCGACAACAAGAAACGTCGTGGTCAGGGCCTAAGCAAGGTAGACAATAAGAGTGGAAATCTTTATGAGGTATTTGTTTCCCACACGTTATACAATTATTAACTTTTTCTGACATCGGAGGAACAAGAAAAAGATTCCCCAACGGGGTACTTAGCTTTGAGAAGAGAAGTAAGAACTTCGGACCGACAACAACAAAATACGCTGTTCGAAAATCGCCAACCAATGACTTGCGAGCTGCTTTTCACCACACGGCAAGAAAGACTGGAGAAGATGGCGTCAGCTGAGGGCTATGTACCAGAGCGTACTGACGTCAGGGTACTAGCTTGTACAGCCGACGCCGGACCCATACTTTGGGATTCTGGCCGACCTCGGGCTGCCTGCCGGCAGGAGCACCCTACAGTTATGACTGCAACAGTGAAACACGAAGAACATCAGAGAACAAACACATTAGGAACACTAGAAACATTTAGCGATCAAGTATAATATGCAGTTCAGCAGGGTTACAAACATAGATAAAACATAATGGACAACATCAAAATCGTGCGGCTTCAATTTCAGACAATAATACACGCAGTTATAGGCTAAGTCCCTTCAAGAATTCATACACTCAGAGTATATGATTGGAATGCTTTGCCAGAGTTAGCCTGCACCTGTCTCCCCTGTGATTCTGGATACTGGCTAAGGCTCTTGCCGCCCCTATAGTGCCTTTTTTAGGCAAGGTTCAAATGACAAATTCACCACCGTAACAGGAACAGGCAAGCAAACCTGGGGGTAATGCTACTCAATGCTAGAAGTCTAAATCACAAAATGCACTCAATCGAGGCAATACTTAAAATGGAGAAAATCTATATCTGTGCAGTGACTAAGACCTGGTTCAAGGCTCCAGAGAGCACCCCTGCACTACCAGGCTATAACTCATACCACACTTTTTGACCATGTAACCTGGACCGAAACACCAAAGGCAAAGAGGTGTCCATATTCATTAAAGATATCCACCCCTCCAGGCTAGTTGCTCAATATAATGCATCCGAGGTTATCCAAGTGCAACTAACTCTGGGCAAAACTGCAATCCAAATTGTAGCTTGCTACAGATCCCCCACCATGCCCCAGGATTCCCACTCCTCTTTTCTTGATGTACTGGAAAATATTAGGGTTCAACCAAACACCTTAATAATGGGCGACTTCAACTACCCCACCATTAATTGGGAAAACTACTAGTGTACCAACTCCTTAGCTCAACGCTTTCTGGAATTCAGAAACTCCAATGCCCATCAACTTATCCACATCCCCACCAAGGGCAACAATATCCTAGATCTAGTCATTAGCAACATGAGTGACCGGTGTTCCACACCTGAAGTCAACTCCTCGTTGGTTCGATCCGACCATTAGCTAAATCACCCTTGATATCCACATCCCACCCCCACCTCCCATTAAGGAAACCATGGTAAAAAAATTTCTTCAAAGCCAACTTCATGTTTCTTAAGACAGAAGTGGTGAACTTCAAGACACCCATGCAGATGGGCAATACAGTTACAACTGCTAAATCCTACACAAATGCACTCTAAGCACTTACACAAGTGCATGGATCATGCTATCCCAAACAGAACCAAGATGCTATCCTCAAAAAAAGGAAGCCAATCTGGTGGTCCCCTGCCATAAACAAAACTGTACAACAGAAGGAAGAAACTGTTGCAAAAGAGAGTAAAATCCCAGGAGTGGAGGAGCTCCCTGGTCAGCCTCAGTAAGAAGTTGAGATCCCTTAGGATCCTCCAAAGCTAGCTACGAAAACAAAATCACCACTTATTCTAAGGACAACCACAAAGCATACTATAGCTATGTCAAGAATCTCGATGGCAACACCAAGATCTGCTCTGAGTTACAGCACAACGGCACGAAAATTACAAAACCAACTGATATTGCCAACATTCTGGCAGATAGGTTCAGTGCTAACTTTACCACCCTCACCCCTAAAGGGCCCATATCTATACAGGAAGAATGCAGAGTCCCTGCAATCACAACTACGCAGGTAAAAGCTGCACTCTCTAAAGCCAAAAACACAGCACTTATGGGACCAGACAACATCCCAGGCTGCGTTTTACACTAACTGCAGAATGAACTGGCTCCCCACCTAAGCATCATGTTCAATAATAGCCTCGCATCAGGCTTTGTGCCCACTGAATGGCACACAGTAACAGTTATCCCACTCCACAAAGGGGGAGCCACCACTGCTCACGGAAACTATTACCCTATTAGCCTGACGAGCCTGGTTTGCAAGGCCATGGAAGTCATAAACAAAGACATTGGTAACCTCCAAACTCTGGATCCCACCCAGTTCAGGTTTGTGAAAAGTAGATCATGCCTCATTAATCTGATTGACTTCTTTGAGGCGGTCACCAAAGCCGTAGATGAGGGTAAGGTGGTTCACACAGCCTATCTTGACCTCGCAAAGGCTTTCGACACCATCCCCCATTCTGGAATTATAGCTAAATTCACTAAACTAGGTATAAATCCCTACATCACAAGATGGGTTGCCAAATGGCTCACCGACAGAACACACACTGTAAAAGTTGCAGACTCCAAATCTGACCTTAAACTAAGAGCCATAGTCAAGTCCCCAAATGATGTGGACATCCTACAGAAGGGCCTCGCTGAGATAGATGCCTGGTGTCAGAGCCATGGCCTTAAGCTCAATGCAAAAATGTGCAGCGTCATCCCCTTTGGTAAAAACTCTGTACCCATGAACTACCACATAGGCAGCAATCTACTTAACACCGAATGTGTGATAAGAGACCTTGCGACCCAGGTGGACAGTAGTATCTCCTTTGATAATCACATCGCCACAGTAGTCAGGAAGTCCTTCTACGTGGCACACCTCATCATAAAAGGGTTCTCATCCAAGAAAAAAAAAAGAGGTCATTGTTCCCCTCTGCTCGACACTCAGACCCATTATAGAGTACAATGCCCCTTTTGGAATGTACCTCACAAGACATCTGCAGCAGCTGGAAAGGCCACAGAAGTATCTCACAAAGAGGATTACTAGCCTCAAACAAATGCCCTACACTGACCATCTCAAAAAACCTCTAGCTTTACTCCATAGCATATCACCTACTCCGAGGTGATCTCTGCCTAACATATAAAGCTATGTCAAACCCAGAGCTGTTGGACATGCTACACCTAAAGAAATCCCAATCCCTCTGAGCTACACACTCTAGGGACCTAAACCTTGTCACCACAATAAACAGGACATGCTGGAGGGATAGATTCCTGTCCCAGAGACTTCCCATACTCTGGAACAGGCACCCATCTATGTCAAGCAAAGTTTTTTATTAGCACTCTTCAAGAAAAGTCTTGATGAGTGGATGGAAAATAGGAAATACATCCCGGGGATCACTTCTGTGTCTCTGCTTGACAGTGGCACAGGAAAATAACTTTCCTGGGTGGCGTAAGCCAGGGAACCTTGCTGGCTAGGCTTATGTAGGCCCTTGGGCAGATAGCCTAGTACCTACCTATAAACCTATAAATGCTTAGGGAGAGTTTGCAGAAACAGCGGGTGGTGATTAGTCGGGGTTTAAGCAGGGACACTGCCAATGCTGTTGAAAGTGTAGTTTGAGGCTTTTTTGGAACTGGGTTAAGGAGGATTGGTGAGTAAGCTCAGCAGGTAGCATATTCCAAGTTTTGCCTACTGAGTTGGTAAATAGAGAGTCCCCAGCCACTTTTATGCTCTTAGTTGTTTGTACCAGCAGTTTGTCAGTAGAGCGTAGTGACCTCAGGTTGCTGTATGGTTTGATGATCTTATTTAGTGCTGGTATTTTTTTTCGGGTTGATATAGTATTTTGTGGGTTATTATAAGTTGCTTGTATCAGAGAAGACTGGGCCATACCAGCCATCTTAGTTGAGATAGGTTGATACAGTGGTGGGTCCTAGAGGTAGCACCTGTAGTGGGTCCTAGAGGTAGCACCTGTAGCAAATCTAGCAATATGATTGTAACAACTAGGAAGTTTGGGAAGGGTGGCTTGGTTCACGTTAGTGAAGAGGGGGGAGGCATAGAGGAGGGTAGATAAGTAGGTGGGACTGAGCGATAGTGGTTCTTGCAAAACGAATGAGGAAGGGTTTGATCCTGTATAGGGAGCCCAGTTTTGTGTTTACAGATTTGATGTTTTGATTGATATAGATATCATATTTTAGGGCGTTCTCGACTGTGACGCCCAGGAGTTTTGTGCGAGTATCTGGGGATATAATTGTGCCATTGTTGGGACTTATAGTAAAGAATGGTGAGGAGGATTTACAGGTGGGGGAAAAGATGAGCAGTTTAGTTTTGTTGGGGTTTAGTAGAAGCTGATGGTTTGCAAACCATTTTTCTACATCACTGAAAGTATTCTGGTTTAGGGACATAAGCTCAGTTGAGGAGGAGACGGTACATATTAAAGTAGAGTCATCCACGTACTGGATGCAGGTGGCCTTGGGAGTAATGGTGGGTAGTCATTGATAAAGACTGAGAAGAGTAATGGTCCTAGTATGGAGCCTTGGGGGACTCCTAGAGTAATGGGTAGATGTGTGGATAGGGTATTCTGCCATAAAACTGCTTGTTGTCCATCAGACAGGTAAGAGTGGAACCATTTAATAGAACTACTATTCAGTGACAGTTCCAGAGTATGGAGAAGCAGTTGGTGACTGACCATATCAAAGGTCCTTAAGAGATCTAGGAAGAGAGCCGAGCTAAGTTTGTTATTGTTTTGGTTGATGTTGATAGAGTTAGAGAAGGATAGGAGTGCTGATGTGGTGCTGTGGTGTGGCCTAAAACCATGCTGAGAGTTGGCCAGTAGTTTATTTTGGGTGAGAAAGTGCATTCATTGGTTGTGGATGCACTTTTCCATAATTTTGGCCAATGGTGATAGTATGGCACAGTTTGAGAGGTCTAAAGAATTCCCTCCTTTATGAAGGGGAATGACATGGGAAACCTTCCAGAGAGAGGGGATAGTGGCTTCAGTCAAGGTGCGGTTTATTATGATCGAGACATGGTATGCAATGGCATCTGCCCCTTTTTGTAAATATTCTGGTGGGAGGAGATCAGTTGCCAGGGTAATGGGCTTTAGTTGGTTAATTAGAAATTGGATGGTCAATGTAGATACAGGTTGGAAGGTGAAAGGGAGTGGGGTAGTGTTTGTGGAGGAGTTTTGAAAGGAGCTGGTGGGGGGTAGTTGGCTAGCTAGTGATTGGATGGATGGTTTTGGTAAAAAAAATGAATGATGTTAGCAGTTTTCTCTGGATTTTTAAGGTTGCTAGCTGGGGGGTTGGAGGTTTGGCTAGGGTGGAGCAGTTTGTTTATGCCTGCCCAAAATTTTTGACGTTTGTTCTGGTGTTTTTGCTGAAGGTGTTGATAGAAGTTTTTTTTTTGTCTAACAATGTGGCTTTCTTCGTATCATTCCTTAGTTGTCAGAATTTAATATGGTCAAGTGGGTCTTTGGAGGTGCGCCAGTTGTCTCATGCTTTATTTCTTGCTATGATTTTGGTTTTGATTTCTTTGGAAAGCCAGGGGGCAGTCTTAGTTTTGGCTCTGAGGGTGCAGATAGGAGCATGGGAATCTAGAATTAAAATAGTCTACAGCATCATCTAGTAGAAGTTCTTTACGTATAGCCCAATTGCATGCTCAGAGTTTATTCTGAAAGTCAGCGGAGTTAAAGTTCTTGTTGTTTCTGATAGATTTATATAGAACTTGGTGGTGGTTATCTACTTTATGTTTAATGATGTAAGTGAGTAGGTGGTCACTTATATCATCTGGGAGGGTTCCCGTGTTATACAGGTCTGGGTGATTTAACCAGTCCAGGATACTGCCTTTGTAGTTGGATTGATTTATTCTGGTGGGTGAGGATACATGTTGGGTATAGCCGTGAAGGTTTATGTGGGTGGTGGGAGATTCAGAGGAACAATTGTTCCAGTCAATATTAACATCTCCTAACACCATAGTTTCATGGGGGTATGTGTTGGAAAGCCATTGGAGGAAGTCTTCTAGGGTATCTGCAATGTTGCCTGGGGGGGGGGGATATAAATGCAGGCAATGAATATATATTTACTTTTGTTGAGCTGTAGTTTGCTAAATAGGGCTTCTGCATTATTGAACAAGGAGGGCTGTTGTGGGGCTAATGTGACATCTATTGTGTTTTTAAACAGAACTGCTACTCCTCTACCTTTCCTGGTGTTTTGGTCTAGTCTAAGTATCTTGTACC
Source organism: Protopterus annectens (assembly GCF_019279795.1). Classification (NCBI taxonomy): domain Eukaryota; kingdom Metazoa; phylum Chordata; order Ceratodontiformes; family Protopteridae; genus Protopterus; species Protopterus annectens. The sequence goes on from NC_056727.1 coordinate 1,211,247,749, forward strand.
CTGGTGGGATAACCTCATCAGTTTTAGTTCCTGGTTTTAGCCATCAGCACATCAGATAAGTAGGTGGTAGAAGGGCATGCAGATTATGGACCTTGTTGTTAATACTCCTGATGTTTAGGTGACAGTTCAGGAGAGAGTTAGGGGAACTTGAATTTGGCCATATGTTGAAGGTGGTAGTGGGCTGGGAGCTTGTGGGAAGGGTGACTTCAGAGTTAGGGTGGATGTCTCCATCCCTTATCAGAGTAATTTGTACAGTGATTGGTTTCAGCACTTTACTTATTATTTTATGATAATATCTAGTTTTGGGGAGATGGACTGTGGTCTAGTTAGTTGGTGGCTGTTAAAATTGGAGAGGACAGGTTTGTAGTGAGCTAGGGGTTGGCCTGATTCGCTCAAGGTGGGAGCAGAGATGGTATGAGATATGCGATGGTGAAAGCCAAGATAGGGTTGGTTTTCATTGATGGTGAGGAGATATAGCCCAGGCAATATAACCGAGAGGAGCATAACTGGTCTCATCTTAACAGTAGTGGTACTTAGTAAGGAATGTGGGTGGAGAATTGAGAGGGTTGTTGGCAGGAAGGGGTGGTGTATGGAGGTGTGGGTTATCTAGGATAGGTTGTAGGAGGGGGGAGTGGTTTATTGGGCTTAAATTTAGCACTAGTGGGGGTGGGTGGGGTGTGGAGCAAGCCAGAGTGAAGCAAGGATGAGTGGAGAGGGGCTATACCAAGCTACAAGGATTTCCAGGGTCTGTGAGTATGCAGGCTTAAAGAATACAAATTTACAGTATTTTTACTCAGTTCTTTTTAAAGTGAGCTGCAACTTACTCAGTTTTACTAAATTCCTTTTAAAGTGAGCTGTGTTTTGCTCAATATTGTATTAAAGTTTGTAGTTTAGCCAGACAATTTTACTGACTGTTGGGAGTAAGCAAGCTTTTAACCTGAATTTTGTACAGATATTTTTTATTCTTTAGCAACTATGAGATTAAGTAAGCAGGGGTGTGTGTTATACAGGCTGTTTGAGCTGTAGAATGTTTATTTTATTACTTATTACAGCAGCCTGACTAGGAAGTCTAAGACTGTTAAGCTGTCTTTTACTATGGACCCTAGGCTAGCCGTAGACCCAGATCAGCCAAACAATCTATTAGCACAGCAGTTACACTTAAGATATAGATCTTGCAGTCCTTTTCCTTAGTGAGGGACAGTCCAAGAATGCTTTTCTTTTAGTTTTCAGGAAATCAACTAAGGCCAATTTTGAGAGAAAAAATTGCCATGGATTCAAAGGACAATCATAAGGCCTTTTTCAGCTATGTTAGGAACCTGGTTGGAAACTCCCAGATATGCTCAGAATTAGTCCAAAATGATACAAAAATCACTGAACCCACAGACGTTGCCAACATACTGGCAGACAGGTTCAGTGCAAACTTCACCCCCCTCTCCCCCCCTAAAGGAGAGATAACTATCCCAGCGGAGTGTAGCCTCCCAGACATCTCAAATGCGCAGGTGAAAGCTGCTCTCTCTAAAGCTAAAAACACAGCATCAATGGGACTGGATAGTGTCCCCGGCTGTGTGCTACACGAGCTAAATGAGGAATTAAACCCGCACATAAGGCAGCTGTTTAATCTCAGCCTTACCACAGGATACGTGCCCATGGAGTGGCGTACGGCAGCTGTGGTCCCACTCCACAAAGGCGGTGCCTCTACGGACCCTGGTAATTACCGCCCCATAAGCTTAACAAGTCTAGTCTGCAAAGCTATGGAGAGGATCATAATGGAGCTCATAAACAAAGATATAGGGGACTTGCAGACATTGGACCCGACCCAGTTTGGCTTCGTCAAGGGAAGATCATGCCTTTTGAACTTGGTCGACTTCTTCAAAACAGTCACCAAGGCCATTGATGAGGGAAAGGCCAGTTTGGCTTCGTCAAGGGAAGATCATGCCTTTTGAACTTGGTCGACTTCTTCGAAACAGTCACCAAGGCCATTGATGAGGGAAAGGCAGTCCATACAGCCTACCTTGACCTTGCAAAGGCTTTCGACACAATACCCCACTCGGGTATTGTAGAAAAACTTACCAGCTTAAATGTAAACCCATATGTCACAAGATCGGTTGCAAACTGGCTTAAGGACAGAACCCACAGGGTTAGAGTTGCTGGTGCTATGTCAGACTCCAAGTCGGTCACAAGTGGTGTCCCACAGGGCTCGGTCCTTGGCCCCCTATTGTTCGGCATCTACTTCTCAGAAGTACAGGCCAACATGGGAGGACTTTGGCTGACAAAGTTTGCAGACGACTGCAAACTGGGCGCCATAGTGGAAAGTGCATTGGACACGGATATCCTTCAGAAGGGACTCACGGAAACAGATAGCTGGTGCCAGAGCCATGGCCTGAAGTTAAACGCCAAAAAATGTATAGTCATACCCTTCGGGAAAAACAAGGTAACCCCAAGCTACCATATAGGTGGCAATCCACTAAGCACAGAAGAGGTTATCAGGGACCTGGGGACCCAGGTTGACAGTGGCCTTTCTTTTGACACTCACGTTGCTAAAGTGGTTAGAAAGACCTTCTACATTGCCCACCTGATCATGAAGGGATTCACATCCAGATCTAGTGAGGTCATTGTTCCCTGTACTCTTCACTTATCAGACCAATGATCGAGTACAATGCCCCATTCGGGATGTATCTCGCCCGACATCTGCAGCAATTGGAGAGACCCCAAAGTTTCTCACCAAAAGGATAAAGGGACTCCAAAATCTGTCATATGCTGCCAGATTGAAGAAACTCCAGCTCTATTCAGTCGCATACAGTCTGCTCAGAGGTGACATGTGCCTGACATACAAGGCCATGTCCAACCCAGAATTAATGGACATGCTCCACCTCAAAAAATCCAAATCCACCAAAACCACTAGAGCAAGTGACTTAAACCTTAGCACGGATATAAATAGGATGTGCTGGAGGGATAGATTTATCACTCAGAGACTCCCTATGCTGTGGAATAGAGTCCCGGTCCATGTGAGGCAGAGCACCTTGCTGGCTCTGTTCAAGAGAAATCTTGACCTGTGGATGGGAGATCGTAGGTTTACCCCGGGAATCATCTCTGTGTCACTGCTGGACAGAGGCACAACAAACTAATGGGTACAGTATTTTTTCATATAAGGGGTGGCGTAAGCCACAAAAATTCGGGCTAGGCTTATAAATGCCTTGGGGCAGATAGCCTAGTATAAACCTATGAACCTATGAACCTATGATAGTTTCTTTTCAGCACAGATTGAGCCGTTCGAGGTAAGGACAGGTGGGGTGAAAAGACCTTGCAGTCCTTTTCCTTAGTGAGGGACAGTGCAGGAATGCTTTTCTTTTAGTTTTCAGGATGATAGTTTCTTTTCAGCACAGATTGAGCCATTCAAGTTAAGGACAGGTGAGGTGGAAGGACCGTTTGTGTAGAGAAACCGTTGACTGGGTCCTTAGGCACTACGGGTTTGAACTCACTTATGGTCCTCTACCTATTTAGCAGGTTTAAGCAGAGGTCAGCTTACAAGCCTTGTATGAGAACGTGGTCCTTACAATCAGCAGTAAACCCAAAGAAATCAGTGTCCAACACCAGACCATGGAATTATTACTAGTCATGTTCAACATATGTCGCTGCTATAGTGGCCTTCTGCAGGTCACCTGTGTTCCTTTATCAGTACTGTTTAATATCATCAGTGAAGGCCAATTGTATGTCTCAGTACAACAGACTAATTCAATTATTTACATATATAGCCAACTCTAATTTATATGTTGCAGTATATGCAGATGTTAACTGTTTTCCTGGGATTAGGACTACAGGATACAAGGTCACTCCTACGCCTATTCAGTAGATGTGCCATTTCCTGCAGCAGCACCTGGGATAACAATTTGTATGCACTCATGTGGCAGCAGTGCTGGAGGACACATGTGCCCTGGTCAGACATCTGTACAGAAGCACCTGCTTAGCTGCAGCACCTACGATGAGCATAATGATCACTTCTTGTTCTATGTAGACACATGCAGCTTTTTTCCAATCTACCTTGTTCAAGGACTCTGAGGAGTTTGCAGGATGGCTTTCCTATATAAGTGCCTGTCTGCTTTAGTTGGTGTGCATGTATGTGTTGTGCCAGCTATGACTATTAGGACTATAGTCATGATGGTATGTTGTCACTATACCGCTTGCAGTTGTATGGCACAAGTACCTATGGCAGTAGAGGCTTAACCCACAGAACAAGGGAGTGGAACAGTTTGAGTTTTATTTATTCAGTCTTGACAGCCAACAGGAAAAGAGAGAAGTGGGGCTCAGTTTTTCACCCCAGGTCTCCATTACAAAAAGGCTATGTCTCATTAACTTCTGATGACAAAGGTCAAATGAAACCGCTTACTGTCATTCTGCAACATGTACACACTTTTTAAAGATGCTCCTACTTAGCACTATACATCCATAAATACAAGTGCAGACAATAGTTTGAGAAGGACTTTGTGTGTATCCCATACTATGTAGAAGATTACTCTAGCTTCCCTGCACTCCACTAGGTGCAGTCTTGCTAAAATAGCCTGAACTCCAACAATAAACCTTCCAACACTCTAGCTATTTCCTTAAATATTTTACAGTGTAAGCCATCTGGTTGTGCCTTGTCACCAGAACATAAGCAAAGGTGGTACTGCAAGGTTCACATATATCAATGTCAAATAATTGCCATCTCTTCTGGTATTTTTCAGCAAGGAATATTCGTTATCCTTACCAATGTTGCAACACAAGGCCAATGAGAGTCCTGGTTTGTCTGTACCAGAACCAGCTTCTGCTTTCTAGCCTGACCATCTTTATCATCAAATGATATACCTATCTAGACTGTTTAGCTATACATTTCATAGGCTATTGGCCCTAGGGCCTATATAAACCTAGCCAAAAAGGTACCCTGGCTGTTGTCACCCAAGAAAATTATTTTCCTGTGTCCCTGTCGAGCAGAGCCACAGAAGTGATCCCCGGGGTGAATTGCCTATCTCCCATCTAATCAAGATTTTTCTTGAAGAGTGCTAATGAGGAGCTTTGTTTGATATAGATAGGTAGTTTGTTCCAGAGTATGCGAAGTCTCTGGGACAGGAATCTATCCCTCCAGCTTGTTCTATTTATTGTGGTGACAAGGTTTAGGTCCCTAGAGCATGTAGCTCGGACAGATTGGGATTTCTTTAAGTGGAGCATGTCCAACAGCTCTGGGTTTGACATAGCTTTGTAGGTTAGGCAGAGATTGCCTCTGAGTAGGTGATATGCGATGGAGTAAAGCTGGAGTTTTTTGAGACTGTCTGCTTTGGGCATCTGTTTTGAGGCCACTAATCCTCTTTCTGAGGTATTTCTGCAGCCTTTCCAGTTGTTGTAGATGTCCTGTGAGGTACATACCAATAGGGGCACTGTACTCTATATAATGGGTCTAATGAGTGATGAGTAGAGGGGAACAATAACCTCTTTTTTCCTGGATGAGAAACCTTTTGTGATGAGGTGTGCCATGTAGCAGGATTTTCTGACTACTGTGGCGATGTGATTATCAAAGTAGAGACTACTGTCCACCTGTGTCCCAAGGTCAATTATCACACTATCAGTGTTAATTAGACTACTGCCTATGTGGTAGTTCATGGGTACAGAGTTTTTACCAAAAGGGATGACAATGCACTTTTTGGCATTGAGCTTGAGGCCATGGCTTTGACACCAGGCATCTGTCTTAGTGAGGCCATTTTGTAGGATGTCCACATCATTAGAAGTTTCAATTATGGCTCCTAGTTTGCAGTCACCTGCTAACTTCATTAGCCAAAGACCTTCTGTGTTAGCCTGTACTTCAGAGAAGTAGATACCAAACAGGAGAGGACCCAGGACTGAACCCTGTGGTACTCCACTTGTCACTGGTTTGAAGTCAGATTTGGAGTCTGCTACTTTCACAGTGTGGGTTCTGTCAGTGAGCCAGTTGGCAACTCATCTTGTGACATAGGGATTTATACCTAGTTTAGTGAGTTTATCTATAATTCCAGAGTGGGGGATGGCATTGAAAGCCTTGGCGAGATCTAAATAGGCTCTGTGAACCACCTTACCCTCATCTACGACTTTGGTGACCACTTCAAAGAAGTCTATCAGGTTTAGGAGACATGATCTGCCTTTTACAAACCCAAACTGGGTGGGGTCCAGAGTTTGGAGATTGCCAATGTCATTGTTTATAAGTTCCATGATTATACATTCTATAGCCTTGCAGACCAGGCTAGTCAGGCTAATGGGGCAGTAGTTCCCTGGGTCTGTGGTGGTTCCCCCTTTGTGGAGTGGGATGACCGTCACGGTGTGCCATTCAGTGGGAGGTAAGGCTATGATTGAACATGCTACTTAGGTGGGGTGCCAGTTCGTTCTGTAGTTCATGTAGAACACGGCCTGAGATGTTGTCGGGTGCCATGGATGCTGTGTTCTTGGCTTTAGAGAGTGATTTCTGCTATGGTCTTCCTCCCACCCTTACACCTCCATTACTGTATGAGCCAGTACCTTCCAAACTGCCATACTCACACTGGAAGTACATCTGTGGAGAGAGCACACCGTTGGAACAGCAGAAGTACACCTATTTAGTACAGCTGTGGAAAGTGCACTGTCATAAGAGTAGAATTTCAAATACCAGCTCCAGTACAAGACCTTATATGCAACACATTAGCCACAGACAGCAGCCCATCCTTCCTAATTTCCACACAACTGTACAGACATCACAGTGCATTAAATTTCCTCCACATGCAGCATGATGCTTGGTAGTAAAAGGGAGAGCAGTCTGTGCAATCATCTGTTTTTAATGTAAAACAAAAACAATATGGAAAAGTCACCAACAAGTGCACCCACAAGTCTTGACAAACATAATTAGCCATAGCCCTAAAAGAAAGCTGCATGATGTGAAGGGTCATCTACCTAACCTGTTCAGGAGCTGAAGACATGTAACAGCTAAAACAAATCCCAAGGAGAAAGAACTTATACTGCAGCAGAAATAATGTATGGCTGTGACAAGTATGTTCACAACTATACCGTGTTCATGGTTAGAATCACTAATGTGGCATAATTACTAATGCAGTGGAAGAGTACTAAAACAATTAGCTTCCCTGTAGGCATCCTACCTTAGGCCACCAAGGATCCTAGAACATATCTTGCAGGACTACAGTAGCAAAATATGTCCTGCTTTTGGATTGTATTTTGTAATGCATGGACAAAGGGTGGATGCTGGTCTAGGCTGCTGCCTTACAAATACTTTCTGCTGTAAGATTATGAAGAAAGCTGTTGTAACCAACACAATAGAATGCACTCTTACTTATCCCTCTGATGGCTTAGCATGGTTACAACAGAGTTAGCTAGCCATTTTGATAAGGTTGGTTTTGGTATAGGTCTGCTTCATTTCCCAGCGTAATTAAAACAAAAAGCTGATCAGTCTGTACCTGTGGCCTTTCAGAGGCATACCTTAACTGCCTCTGCATAGCCAACAAGCAATATTCTTTTCCCTTTCTTTGTGGGTTTGCATAAAATAACTGGCAGCTGAGGAGTTTGATCCAATGTCAACTTGGAGACCACCTTTGACATAAAGGAAAGGTTACAAGGGATATCCTGCCCTAGAGAAAGACTATATACTTGCATATCAAGTTTTGCAGCTGAGATTTTCCTGGTGGAAGGAGTAGCCAGCAAGAACAGTCTTCAAAGACCAATTTTAAAGCACCACAAAAAGAATAAATCCACGAACTTGCAAGCTAATAATGCAAAATTTTTATTCCATAAAGCGCTTTCATCTGGCTGGACAGCTAGACTTCTTCAGATGCAATTAAATATTCAAAACACAGTATATAACATGAACATCAGTCAGTTGATCCGCCCTACTAATTAGAACAGCTGATCAACACCAACCAATGCATATACATACCCTCACAGCCTAAGCCAAAATGCCTTAAACACACATACCATGAATTATATCTACTTCTAGATAAATTAATTAAAACCTACTAACATATTTATTCATTTAAATAATAATTTATATATCTATAAATATTCTAAAAGCATTCTAAAAACGGATAAAATGCTTAATATACTATATGAAAAGTATAAAAGTCAGAAACCATACTTATGAGTTTCTGACTTTAATTATGTACATACTCTAAAAAACATGTAATTTAAACAAACTAAAACAGTTAAACTAATGATGCATAACTCGTACATCTCTCCTACTGGGACAACTCTATTTAGTAAAATAATATAATATAATATGCATAACATGTAAAGTTCATAAAATGTTTGCTATGTAGAATAATATACATTTCTGCCCTAAAAGTTTTTTTAAAAAAACTGCTTTAAAAATATATAGCTGTGATTATCTTAAAAGGCTTTTCAGTTTTAAAATACATTTGATAGAATACCTCATTAAGACCTGGCTAGAGACATGCAAACGTACGTAGTTGCCAAAACAATCACTATCAAATGTATAATTCATGGTATGTGTGTTTAAGGCATTTTGGCTTAGGCTGTGAGGGTATGTATATGCATTGGTTGGTGTTGATCAGCTGTTCTAATTAGTAGGGTGGATCAGCTGACTGATGCTTATGTTATATACTGTGTTTTGAATATTTAATTGCATCTGAAGAAGTCTAGCTATCCAGCCAGACGAAAAGCGCTTTATGGAATAAAAAGTTTGCATTACTAGCTTGCAAGTTCGTGGATTTATTCTTTTTGTGGAGCATTAGTTGGTTTGTTGCTGCTGTTTTTTTACCAATTTTAAAGCTGCCAAACTAGCTGGCTCAAAAGTAAGAAATATCAGCTTCTCTTTTCCAAGTTAAAATATGAAATAGGGGGAGGGATTGGTCTCCTGGGTAGCTTCAGGTGAAGTAATCTTTCAGTAACCACTCAAACTGCCAAACAGGTTGACAGTGAAGGATCTGGAGGGAGGGCATGCTGTAATGGCTGCCAAATGCACTTGACAGACATAACCAAAACCATTCTCAAAAAGCTCACCAGATGTTTTAGAATGGGAAATGCAGGGAGTGGGTTCTATATAATTATTGATAATGGAAAAGGTAATCTTTTTGGTGTGAGCCACAGCAGACGTTTTAGTGCTGAGATTTCGGGCTTCTTGAAAACTTGAGACTATTATCTGCAGGATGGCAGTCCATGAACAGTACAACTCTTCTGAGATCATCCATGCAGCTAGATCAATGTTTAGGATAAGAAGAAGAACCCACTTTGTATAAGAAATTTACAGAGAATTGAGAGAGGTAAATGTTCTGGCCTTGCTTTTTGAAGTCTCCTATGAAAAACGGAGTTGTCTTTGCCACGGTGGAGCTATTAGAATGAGTCTAATATTTTTCTTTTCTGGTAATTGAAAAGGTGGGAATTTTCATAGGGTCTTGTTGCACAACAGGCTATTTATTTATTGCCCAGGTTTCCAAGTGTTGATTATCTGGAATGATTGACCAGGGAGGTAACAAGTTTTGAGTCTGGGCCTCCCCATTTTCATATAAGCATTTATCTGCCCATTTGTTTCCTGTAGTTTATAAGCGAACCTTCTCACCAGGTCTGATTTGAGGGAATGGCGGAAATGGCAGTCTGTGGCTTGGAGGTGGGACTCTATTCCCATACAATCACAGTCAAACTGCACAGCAGAAAATAATGGGTCCCTCCTTTTCTGTTAATGTATTATATCACAGTAGTGTTGTCTACTGTCCCTCATTGTTCTACCAACTTGCATGTCTGCATAGCACAAATCAAGACCATCATCTCACATTTATGTGCAGGTACAGAGTTTGGTTGCCCAGTTTCTCTGTACTTTCAGATTTTGTAATGGAATTTACACAGGCAATCTAAAACATCCATGGTAACAGTTTTGTAAATCACCTGGTACTAAAAATGGCTTCACTGGGTCAATCTGCACTTGGTATGCCCACCAGCTAACTCCTTGATTGCTGTTCCCATAAATTTTGGGGCATCACAGCAACTCCTGTGGCTGCACCCTTAGCATAAACATCTGTGGCACCACAGCTCTACTTAATGTTAATGTTATGCTTCCCTACTTTTATAGTACGAGTCACTTTACAAAGCCTAATCTTTCCAAGCATTCTTATTGGCCTCAATGTCCTCCTGATACTGGATCATATGGGGTTAGCTAGTTTATAGCCCTGATCCCAGTAAAAGTTAGAAAAAGTTTACATCTTACCAAACTGTGTCCACATTTCTACTACCCCTGTTATTGGGATGGATACTGAACTGTGATGCCAGCCTCGAGTCCCTTGCTGCATTCATACACACCACGGCAGGATCTGTCATTGCATTTTGAGCAAGGTTTAAACTCTCAAAAAATAACGATTGGGCTTTTTTAGGGTATGACTCTGCTTCTAGAGATGCCCTCTCAAAATGTCTCCAGAGGCCTAAATTACTGAGGGTACAGAAGTGGGCCTGATTTCCTCCATAAATAAAAGTTTTACATAATTGTTTTGAATGAACAAGATCACCTTTGTTCCACATTCGCAGTTTTCCCTCACAAGGCTTAGTTTCCTCAAAGAAAATTTCTGGTGGATAGAGTGTAACCCCTATAGAAAGGTACCAAAAGAACACAGACTACTCCCAGTGGTTGAAGCCAATATGGCTGCATGACTCAGTGAAGCTATTCCTTTGGCACAAAGACATTCAAGCTATGGAGGTCTATTATGGGTCTGAGGTCCTCTGTCTTCTTGGAGATGCAAGTAACTTGGGAGTAAAATTCTTGCCCCCATTGGTCTGCTAGAGCCTCCAGTATGGCTCTTTTGCAAGGAGCTATTACACTACTTTCATCACTTGGGCTTTCTGATGGGGGTGGGAGGTCTGGCAATAGTGATGGTCTTCATGGTCTAGACTTGAATGGAATGAAATAGTTTTGGTGGTCACCCAAATCCACTCTCTTTAAGCATCCTGGATCACTAGAAGAGGTGAAAGGAGAGCCTCCCACTTTCCAGGTGAGATAGATCATCGAGATCCCACTTTAAAAGAACTTGTATCATTTGGAATTGCGATATCTATGGCTCACACCAGCAGTGTTACAGACCCCTGGGAGAGCCTAATCTGATCTGAATACTGCCATATGCTCTATGGGTATGTTGAAATAGATGCTTTCTCAAACTTTTCTGGGTCCCTCCAAAGGAAAGCTGGGTAGAGTGACCCCAGTTACTGACAGCTACTGCTCCTTCATACTCAGTTGAATCTGTTGAATTTCAGGTCCAAACAGCAAGGGTCCCCAAAAGGCTGCAAAGTTCACAATAGTGCTCCCAGCAAGAGAAGTAAGGCAAAGTCAGGAGGACCTACTCATACCTATGCTGGTACTTACTGTGCTAACCACTCCCTCTCTGGCATTAAATGTTAGCCTGCCTTACATTAAATGCCACACTGACCTCACATACTAAATGTTACTGGCTGCAGAAGTGGAAGTCTGAATGATAAGCTTCTCTTTGGTAGAACTGGTAGGGAGACTTTCAACAGCAAGCATTATTTTGCTGAAGATTTCCAGATGAAAATAAAACCATATGGGTAAGTTAGGGTAGTTAAGCACCGTGAGACATGACAAAAGAAAAACTCCCTCTGTAGGTCAGTTCCAGTGTTCTTGATTCCTTGACAGGGGGATGAAGAGTCAGAGTAAGGAGTAGGATTTCTCGGAGAGGCCAGAGACAAGTGGAAGCTGATTTAGGGGGTCTCGAAATGCTGTCTGACCTCAAGCACTAGGTTTTAGTGTCCAGATTACACTAAGCAGAATCTGCTAGGATGTTCAAAGATGATACTTGGAGAGAAGGGTAAACAGCCAGACGTCTTCAGCAGCATGAATTTCTTGCAAAAGCCCAATTTCCCTTCTCAGTTACTTGCAAAACTTCAAAGACTTAGAATCCTGCAGAGGGGGCCACTGTGTCCATGGCTTTTCTAAGGAGAAATCCCACTGCTCGTTATTTTTCATATATAGGTATCCGCATGACACTTCCCGTACTCTTTCTTGGAAAGTCCAGTTAAATTTCTGCATCACAAGCAAAAGCTAGAATGACCTGAAGACGGCGGTCCCAGTTTTGCACTCAAAGTAGTCAGAGACACAGAACTTTAGAAGGGTACATCAAGATAGAAAGGTATAGTGCCTGTGACTGACTAAGCTATGCTTGTCTGACAGTAAATGGACCAACACTGAACCCACTGACTGGAGAACCGGTAGTAGGTTAAGCCTGCATCTGTGGCTGCTGCATATGGCCCAAACAGAGGAGCAATGAACTTACAAATGGAGCTAGCTTTGGTGCTTAAAAGGTAGGCCTGCATTAGAGGAGGCAACACTGATCCTCCTAAAGGCCGTGCTGAAATATCAGTTATATTTGGAATGGTGTCCAATTATGGAGGTACCTGTATTGGCCGGCCCAGCCAGCATCAGAGGAAATGTATTCTGCTAGTTCACCAAATGGTATTTAGGAACCTAAATGGTATTCAGGAACCCAAAGTGGAGAGACCATCTCGGAACAGTAGAAAACGGAGTGCTCACATCAGCTCTGCCTTTGTGCTTCACAAAGGAAGGAGAGAAAGGAGAAAGAAAGACTGCCTATCCATAAGGAAACTCCACAGCAGCCTTAGCGAGCTCCACATAACTGATGGCTGCAAAACTGACTTCTGAACAGGTGTGGAGAACAAAAAACCCTTAAGCTGGGTATCCACCTATGACAACAAAGCAACACTAAATCACAGAAGAAAATACCACCTCCAAAAGGCAAGAAGAATCCGGAAATAATTCTTCATCCTAGTGACCTGGATATCCACACCTGTAAAACAAAGCATAACTGATTTGAATAGATTTAGCTTTAATGGCCAAAGGTTTCTTAGACTAAACAGACTTAGAATAATAAGATTTTCCTGGAAATGCAGCAGATTCAAGAGGCAAAAGAAACTCAATTTCTTCATCCAGAACTACCACACAATCGACAAGGGTAAGCACATATTTCTTCTGGAGATGGTATTCTAACAAGAAGGTAGACAACTACCTTTTCGGACGCTCTAAAGTCACCTCATTAAAACTTAGTACACATACGACAAGTCTGCATGCCCCCCCCCCCCCCCCCACGGTTGGGAAGAGTTCGAAAGACATGTGTGCATAAATGGGCGTGCCTTCGTTGAAGGTTGAGCTGGCACCTCGGCATTTCATAAAAATCTACTGCCAATCATTAGCGGACCGGAGTTCTGCTGTGGCGACCCCTTACCGGGAAAAGCCAACAACACATATGACAAGTTTTAGATAAATGTTGAGGACCTGATAAAACAATTTATCATGACAGTCGATATTAGTGACTGGTTTGCTGCAGTCACACTTACCAGTGAACAAGGGAAGAAAGGGCCATAAAATCTGTCAAGAAGAGAGAGCCTCAGCCATCTTAGGGCAATAATACTTCAACAGGAGAAGGAACAAAAGCCAACAAGCAGCAGCAAGGGAGTTTGGCAATTTGGGGAGCACAGCCATTTGGCACCCCCAATTCATACTGCCTATAAAGCGATTGTAATGTCAGTTGCTTAACTCATTACAAAGTGACACTTCCAGGCATTTCTGCAGTTACATCCCACTGATGTCTTAGGGTGTCAAATATTGTTTGTTCATATTTACATTAATAATGCCAAACCTATGTTACATACCAGGTATTAGAATATTTCTTATTTAAGCTCACACAATGGTAAAACACACCTGTATTAACATTTGAACTCTGCCTTTTGCAGATAAAGAGATATTTAATATTATTTGCGTGCTATTTGTATTGTAATCATTTTCCTGTTTCTCTAAACATCTTATCAAGTAACACAGACAAAACTGCTTAGCTTCATATGAAAGCTCATAGCTGTATGAAGAAAATGCAGTTGACAGTATAAGATGTCATAAGCTGTTTATACATTACGCAATTCATATTTACTGTAATTATTGTGGTTTATAAAAATCCAGTTTAAGATTTAGAATCAAATGAATGCAACCACTGTAAAGGTTATGTTCAGCTGAACAGTTTGCCATTTACAGTTTTCTAACACTTGTGGTTCTAGAGATATGCACATTTGTTTCAACTGTAAGGTGAAAAGTTCATTTTTTTAAGTTTCAGGCCATGCCCACTTGGACTTTGACTACAAACTCAAAACAGCTCTATCAGAGGGAACAAGTTAACTTGTAAAATGGTTGAAACCTCTGTAAACGGTGTCCCATTAATAGATCACTTACAGTCAGCTGTAAAAAACTGTATATACTTGATTTTTCAATCTCAAAAACAGATGTATAAGCTGCGATCTTGCTTAACAGACAGCTGTTAAATATTTTTACAAATTGTCACTTAAGACAAGTGCCCCATTTACCCCACCATTATTGTGGGACTACAGAAAACATCTAGATATCAAAGTAAAGAACCAAGCAATATGTAAAGAAGGTAAAACTTTGCTTGGAAAGAAAAAAAAAAAAACAAATCTCAACTTTTCATGAATGCAGCCTGAGGGGGGCATATGAAATCTGACCAAATGTCTAGTTGCAGGATCAGTCTAAAGAGCAATTTAAGGGATTATGGATAGAAGTGGCATAGTAGCTTTACAAAGTTTTATTCACAGAGCAGTGTGTACGCATAGACTATTACCTCAAGTGCTACACAAACTTGCAAACCAGTGGAGAACCTCACCCTGGTCTGATAAGGATGTTAAAGAAATTATGTTAATGTGTTACAGATCAACAGCCAATACGATTACACATTCTTAGTGATGAAGACATTAGAACTAATGAAGTGTCCAATGACACATGTACTACTAATTCTGACTGTGATGATGTGAGGCAGTGCCAGCAAGAGTAGGGCAGTGCATGTGGAACATATGCCAGCATAGCTAGCTGGAGTTTTGTAAAGAATCATATGTCATTTGAATATCAGACTGATTTGTACAGATGCTGGTATTAAAAATGTATTTGTAAAGTTCCTCGTGTTAAAAATGCATCAATAGTGGACAGAATAGGAATATACATTTATGTCAAGACTGTACTGTTGTAACTGATGAAATGTATATATTTTTTAACAGAGGATACTGGAAGGGAAGGGGTTAAGCTCAGCCCAGCTAACCTTAAGAAAAGTAGCCTGAAATTAAATGACTTGGTTTAGGACAAAGATTTCATGAGGTCTGAATGCTGCCAGAGAATAGCTTGTTAGTTTCTGCAGGAAGAGTGGAAGTGTTGGAATTTTACAGTTTCTAGATGCTGTAATAAACCTTAGCTAAAGTTCTGTGTGTGTATCGTGACACAGTGCGAGATCCTGGCTCAGTTTCTAGTGAGGGGGTAGTGTGGAAACCACAGTGTCAGGTTGCCAGATGTTATGTCATTCTGTAGGCAGCACTGAAATCGTATATAAATAGTAATGAGATATGCCAGGCATGCACTCTTGTTTTTGGAGTGACAAGACACACTCATCTCATCTTGCCTTGCTTTAGTAAGTAACTAGGAAACAAATTCTTCAGCTAGTTAGGAAAATATAGTGAGATTAGCTAAATGTAGTTTCTTTCTGTATCTGTCCGAGTCTTTCTATCTGTGTTGTTTATTTCCTGCGACTGAAACTCTAGTGTTTATTGTAACTAGATTTTAAGTATTTTCATGATTTATTAAATATATATCTAAACCCTTCATTGTGGCTGGTCTTTTAGAAAAATATTTAACCTGTGAGAGTACTTGCATTTAGTGGCACTGTGGCTCCATGTTCCTGAAAGTCTTGCTGTTTGGTTAAACACTGCCATTTGTATAAATAAGTGCAATTGGGTACCCTTATAAAAGCCTTAAAGTAGCTGGCTTTGGGTGTTCTGGGGGCAGTCAATCTACCTTATAGTCTCAGTTGAGGTGTCAGAGTGGGCAAGATGTGCCAGCCTTTCCAGGTGTGTGTGTATGAAAATCCAAATCTCAGTGTGTGTGTGTGTGTGCGTGTGTGTGTGTGTGTGTGTGTGACAGCTACTTTGAACAGGGACACAGAGCACTGATTTCACAGAGAGGGTGGTGGAGGAGGGACTTGGCTTGGAATACCTGGCTAAAGACTCAGCTTTATACTGGTCAGTGGGGAGCCTTATTTGGGGCCTGGAGAGAAAGCACAGCCCCAGAAATGGAGTTTTCATTCCCTGTGTGCTCTTAAGGGAAACTGTACTTAGTGCAGAGAGCTGCATCTGAAAATACTGTGTGCGTCTTTTTCTTTTCCTCAACGTGAACGTTCCCCACCAGTGTCAGTAGGGAGGATTGAGGATCCTTGATCACTGGCTCAGAAGAGGGATGTCACACTGACAAGTCATGCTCTTGGATCCGACATGGAACTCATGAAACCAGATAAGCAAATTTCTAACAAGAGATATGCAGATGATAGGACTTCTTCCCTGTAAAATGGAAGGCTCGCTACATGTATCCCCAGAAAACTACAAATGTTCAAAGTCATACAAAGAGGAGGATGTCCAAAGCTGTCTACTAGCTACAACAAATGACCACACATACAGAAGTAATGGGGTCTATATCACATAGTCGAAGTTCTATAACTCTGAACACCTAATGGTCGAACCATTATGTTTGAAGTTACAGAACTTCGACTACGAAAAAAAAAAAAAAAAAAACAGGCAACAAAATAAATTGTTGTAAGCAGGCCCCCCTGCACCCCCACACCCCCCGCTACTTAAATATACTAACTCCGAGATCACACCACATTGAACTGAATGGAAACCTCCGCTTATGGAGATTTCCATTCAAACCCTAGAACTTTTACAAATTCAAACTTATGGTCTCTACCATATGTGGTTTGAACTTGTAAAAGTTCGACTACATGACAGGAACCTGAATTAATGAGCTCCTGCATCATATCACCTAACCCAAGTGACTCTTGAACTTGCACCGAATTGGGTGTCCATACTACAGTCAGTGCAGAGCTTCTGACACAGGACTCAAAGAATATTTTCCATGTGGACTTCTTGGAACAAAGCTTGATGGGTTTTGAAGACACTGTATCAAATGTGTTAATTGCCAGTATGAAATTGGTGAAGGGAGAGAGAGGAGTGCACACATTAGTTTCCCATACTTTAATAACAAACAATGTTGAAAATCTAGACTAGTAACAATTCAATAAGCTAATATATACATGCCAGAATATAGTCATCTGTATCAAGTTGTTCAAGTACCAGATATAATGGTAATCATACTTTGGCATAATATGAAAAAGACAGTAACTAAGTGGTGCAATTAGTGCAAAATGGGGTTTACTGGGCTGCGCCCTAAAACAGTTGTATACATGTTAGGTGAGCCAGTAGGCTGGATCAAAAAGCTGAGTAGTTATATTCATTTCTGAGGTGCGACTGGAGTAGATTTCATCAGTCATAAACTCATAGAAATGTGCAATATGCGTAGTCAATTCTTTGACATCAACATGCAGAAACATACACATTACATTGATTTCTGCAAGTCAAAACTCACCAAAACTGAAAAAAAAAAAAAATAAATAAACCAATAGAGAGAGAATTCTCCTTGACTGCTTAAAAAAACAAAAAAAAACCAACTAAATCTTCAGACGAAATTCATCTGAATTATGGCACCGTTAGGAAAAGGGTTTTGGTAAGATAATGTGTAGGGTCAGGCTTAGAGGCAGTGGCAGGGTTATACATAAAGATGGAATGAGAGGTTTCACCTTTCTGTTCCACCTTACTCATATGTTAGGGGTTGGGAGGGTGGCTTAATGGCTAAGGTGTTTGCCTTACAAACACAAGGTGCAGGGTTCGAGTCTCACAAGGGATAATTGGCTAGGCTTAAAATGGTTCGCAAGGGCAGTTAGCTTAGTACTAAACTATGGACCTATGTGTCACTGCCAACTCTAAGATGCACACATTACCTGACTCAGCCCTCACTCAACCCTAAAACCAAAATACTACATGCAGACAATGCTAAAACTTGCAGTATATATCTGAAAGCTTTGGCATAACAGCAAAAACTCCTTTATCTGCACACAAGCATAGTTCACATGTCACAGGAACAGTCAGAGTGTTGATGTTGGATATCTCCTGACACTTAAATATGAATTTCGATTACAAGAAAAAGCAATACATTCCGTCAACAAGACATGCGAGTATACTGCACTGTTATACATCTACATCTAGTTTCATAGGAAAGTACTAGACTAGCTGCCCTTGTGAGCCACTAAGCCTAGCCAATTTCCTTTCTTGTGCTTGAAATAATCTTTCCCATTTGGTTACAGACTGGCCTTACCCATTCCATGGTCGGTAATTGTATATTATCCATAGTGATAATAACTGGGATCATACCACAGATAATTTGAGGGGATCCATGCATTGGCTAAAGAATTTAGGAGATGCATCTGTCAATTAGTAGTACAGGGGACAGTCCTGGAGTAAATTTTTCATTTCCCATCTATAGATCTAAATTGTACAGGAGAGGTCCCAGCACAGAACCCTGGGGGACTCCACTGATGACTTGTCTCTTTGTGGCAGTAACTTCCCCAACTTTGATTATCTGTGTCCTATCTGTGAGCCAGATGGTAAATCAGTCTGTGATATTGGGGTTTATTCCAGTTTATTTATCTTTTCTACCATGCCAAAGTGTGGAGCTGTGTCAAAAGCTTTGGCCAAGTCATAGAATGAGGTGTGTACCATTTTGCCTTCTTCTATTGCCTTGGTGACCATTTCAAAAAAATCCACCAGGTTAAGGATAGCCTGCCCTTGATGAATCCAACTGTGAAGGGTCCAATGTTTGGAGGTTCCCTATGTCTTGAATGACTAATTCTATGGCAAGTCTTTCCATGGCTATGCATGAGGCTTGTCAGAATTATGAGTCTGTAATTGTGAGGGTCTGTGGAAAGTCCTCCCTTATGCAGTGGAATTACTGTAGCTGTTCTCCATTCACTGGTACACAACCTGTTTGGAGGCCGAGACTGAATATTGTTAGGAGTTGGCTAAATCATGCCTCTTGCTATTTAAAATGCATCTAGAAATGCTGTTAGGACCCATCAATGCAGTATTTTTAGCTTTTGATAGGACTTAGTCTCGTGTGATAGTTGGATGTAAGCCAATTTCACATACATCTTAAGGGACGGACAGAGCGGAGTCTGGGGTAAAGTTAGAGCTAAATTTATTGGCCAGTTTGTTATCTATATCACAATCCACTCAGCACATTGCTGTGTTGTGCTTTTGAGATTATGAACATAACTTAAAATACTTTATGATTGTCTTAAGCTTGGATGGCTATTTTAACCACAGACTTCACTTTGGTGGATTTTATTATGCTCCGAAGTGGTTTATTTCACTGACAAGGGCTCCTACATTCCGAGAATTAATCTTCTTATTTTTCATCAAAATTCTTTTCATTTTATTATTAAAGCTTGTTAATATTACGGTTCTACCATATGAATTTGTTTCTGGGGTTTGCCCTGCACTTCTTCCTGTGGAGTACAGCTGCATTTTATAGGCTCATAGCTCTATTTATGGTATAGTGTGGTGGTGTACGCTTCTGCATATTCTGTGGAGTCAACTGGATTTGGTGAGGATTGTAGGCTTGCCAATGTATCATTTAGGAGCATGGCCAGCCTTAGGGCATAGGCAAACTAGGCGACCACCTAGGGCACCGTACAGACCGGCCTCATAAAGGGTGCAATTTGTGTTTATTTCTTTTAATTAATTTACCTCTCTTATTATGTAAACGCACAAGAAAACTAAATTAATTAAAATAAATAAACCATAGGGCACTGGAATCATAGGGTGATTGGGAGGGTATATTACATGATACAAGTGTTTATTGTCCCGTTTCAATTAATGAGATTAATAAAAGTTTTCAAAGAACTGATATTTTTCTTGAAGAGTTTTTCTTAGATCAGAGAATTACAGTGATGTACAATTTTTTGCAAGTTAAATATCCCATTGTAGCCACCATGTTTGGTATACCAAAGATCCACAAAAATGTAATAAATAAAATTTAATAAAGCCACCATTTAGACCTACTGTAACTGGGCATGGTTCTAAGACATACCCCTTTGGGGTATGTATCGACAGGTGGTTGAAAGGAGTTTATGATAAAGCTACTCATATGATTATTGATTCATAGGATTTTTTTAGGGAGATTAAGAATGATCTTTGGGACAGAGAATTTTTTTTAACAATTGATGTGGTAGATTTATCTTCTTCTATCCCTAGAGATGAAGGGGGTTGGACCAGTTTTATAACAGCTTACAAATCTTACCGATGACCAAATTAATCTAATAAATACAGTTTATGACTTTTGTTTTGGACTACAATTTTATTTATTTTGAGGACAGATATTTTAAACAAATTAAAAGGCGTCGCCATGGGTGCAGCATGTTCCCCCCCATTTATGCCAATATGGTTCCATTGGACTGGGAACTTGAAAAAGTGTTTAAGAGCACCTTTTAATCAGTATGTGAAACTGTCAAATTTTTGGATGACATATTTATTTTATGGAAAGGACCCGAGAAAGAGATTTTTAATTTTATGGAATATCCCTTACCTTCCTTACGTTTACTTATAAGTATAATAGGGATAATATGAATTACCTTGATACATTTATCAATCAGTCATAAAGAATGTGGTTTTAAGTCACTGACCTATAGGAAGCCAACTTTTAGCAATTCGTATCTTGAGTATGGTAGCTGTCTCCCCATGAGCCAGAAAAAAAGTATGATCAAAGGGCAATATATTAGAGTAGCCCGAATTACTTCACATCAGGAAGATGTGGCCAAAGAGATGTAGTAGCTAAAATGCTTTTAAGCAGAGGTTATCCCCCGGAAATTGGTCAAAATTAAAAATTCAGGTTGAATCTGAGTGGGGTAAGAAGTACAAACCACTATTGGGGGTAGGGTTGAATAAAAATGAGGCTAAAAAGAAAAATGGTAATTTAGAAAGAGCTTTAGTGATAGATTATGGGCCATTATCTAGAGATGTGAAAAACATTACCTCTAATTGGAATATTTTAAAGTGTAATCAAGATTTTTATAAAGTGTTAGGGCCACATCCCTTTGTTTTTAAAACTGGTCCTAATTTTAGATACTTGAAAAGGGAAGGACTGCTCAGTAATAGGTTTGCCCAGGTATTGAGTGGGACTAGGAAATGTGGAAGATGCCCCCAATGTTATATACTTGACGGAAGTGAATTGGTTTTGGGAAATGATTTACTATCTAGAATAAGGCTTGTGAAAGGTAATTGTCAAACAAAAGCAGTGATTTACTTAGCTAAGTACTTGGGGTGCCGCACATTCTATACAGGAAAAACCAAAAGAGCTTTTCGAAAGAGAATATATGAACATCAACATCAAATAAATAATAGAAATGAAAATAATGCCCTTTTAGATGCTCTTTAAAATCCCCCTTGTATAAAAAACTATGTTTTTGCAATCTTGGAACATATTATACAAAACCTCGGGGGGGGGGGGGGGGGGCTCATCAAATTAAAATTATTAGAGAAAGAAATGAGGTGGTGCACACTTTTGTTTTTCTAGGATTGAACGAAAATATTTCCCTGCAACCAGTCCTTAATATTAGAGCTTGTTATTTCTAGCTTCTGTGTGATTTTAAATGTTAATATTAAGTTTATGTTCATAAGTGGCTTTGTAATGAAGGTGTTTTATTAACTTTACCTTATGGTACTGTTTATATATTTTTAAGTGTGTTTAATGAATAATTGAGTTGTACCTTTTTAAATGGGAAGGTTCTTTAAAAAGGAAATTTTTACAATTATTATGGGGTTGAACCTATAAAAGAAGTTCACAGTTTTGTTAAGATTCTGATGAAGTCCTAAGGGTTAGGATAAAAGTGCTTAATCTTAGTTATATTAATAGTGTTATCTATTGAAAGTCCGTTTATTTGGCCACTGCTGAGGTATTTTGTTTGTTCACAGTGTTGAAATGGGAAGTTGTTTGCCAGTAACAGCCTCTTCATTAGTTACAAATCCCTTTAATGCAGAATTACTTACATGAAACTTCTGCAGAGATTGTGCTTATCAACAGATACTGCTGAGAAGTCTGAGGGGCCTTTTATGGTTAAAATATTCTGAAATGGGCAGTTTTGTCATTATTGGATCATACATTTTGTTTCATTGCTTACTGGAAAAATGTTCAAAACTACAAATTTAAAACACACTAAGAAGTGTAACTATTTTTAATGTGCAACTAGCTTTTTTATCAAATGGCACACTGTGTTGTAGAATCTGTTAGTAGCGCAATTGCTTTTGGTGCAGAAGACTTTGGATTCTACTCCCACACCATGTAATGGTGTGCTAATACTGCACTTCCCATATGATTGTTGATTATTTGGTGCATTATAAGGGGGGATAGGGGTTATACACTCCTGAGTATGTCCGTTGTATGAGATGCCTAGTGACCATGAACTTGTTAGTCATTTCCTATTGCAATATTACCAACTTACCAATTTTTAATGTAATATAGGCAATTAATTCTTCAAGGGCAGCAGGTACTGAATTTGTAGATAAAACATTGATATGTAAAGTTGTTTGCCAGTAGCAACCTCTTTCATTAGTCAGATTTCTTTAATGTGGGATTCAAATGATTGTGCGTATCAAGTAATATTGGTGGATTGTAATGACAGAAGTCTTGAGGCCTTTTATGGTTGAACTTTTCTGAAATGGGTAGTTATTGGTTCATACATTTTGTTTCATTGCTTATTAATAGAATGTTTAAAACTACAAATTTAAAACATTCTAAAAAGTGATGCTGTATT
The DNA here is from genome assembly GCF_019279795.1 of Protopterus annectens. NCBI lineage: Eukaryota > Metazoa > Chordata > Ceratodontiformes > Protopteridae > Protopterus > Protopterus annectens. The sequence goes on from NC_056727.1 coordinate 1,211,270,494, forward strand.
ATACAAGGAATATAATTTAATACAATCAGAAAGGTGAATCAAATAACAAATACATGCATGCATGGCCCTAAAAAAGTGTGTGCAAGGAGTCTGTTTTGAAAACAGCCCAAAGGTAAACAAATTCTTCACTGGCCAGGTACATTTTCTGTGAATGTGGGTTTTCATGCCGTTTCAATGAATGTGAGTTTGTCATTTCAATGAATGCGAGTTTCAAGGGGATAGAAGTTTACTGCTCATGCTAAGTCTGTTTTCATTGCGAGACTGTGTTTGTTTAACAAATGGCTACCCGTGTTTGTCCTATTTTCTTTCAATATCTGTAATCATTGTAGAAGCAAGTAAGAGAACAGTATGCATGGTAACTGGTGAGAAATAACCAAATGATGGAACACTGGAATGGCTGAACCTATTTGACCATCCGGCTCTGGTATTTAAAGTAGAAAATATGTATGCAAAGGTAGTTGCAGTTTAACTACATTACAGGGTATCTTTTTCTTCCTATGCATTTAGATAATTTAAGGAAACAACTGGAATGGCTTTCTAGGGAAGTGGCCTACCTGTGGGTGTGGCTCAAATAGGGGTGTTTCATGATTATGGTGTGGGTGGGGCTTAAGGGGCACCAGAGCACTACTTTGCCTAGGGTGCCATTTTGGCTAAGACCGGCTCTGCTTAGGAGTAGGTTGTTTGCCTTAAAGAAATTTCTAGAGGTACCTTGAGTGGAAGGGATCTCTGGTTTCAGTTTTTTTTTTTTTTTTTGAAGGAGACTTCTTTATGGTCAGACCTAACAAATGGTAAAAATAAACAATGGATGCTTCCATATTAGTAAGGACAAGATCCAAGATGTTATTCCCCCAGTGGGTACACTGACTAATTGTTCCAGGGCATTTGTATTGATTAAGTCAAGGAATCTCTGCTTGCCTAGTAGGGTGTTGTAAGTTTCCCAGTCTACAGATGGATAGTTTAGATTGCTGAGAAAATGGTATTGTGTTAATACTGAGTGATTCTAGTTCCTGTAGATGGGCATTGTGACTTTCGTGTCAGAGTTCTATAGCTAGCTAATACATGGTATGGGACCTTTCCAGTGGTGATTTGGACATAAAGAAGCTCTAGTGCATCATGCTGCTTTACCAGCCTTGATGTGAGTCACTTGAATGTAGACTGATACATCTCCACCTTTTTCTCCCTGCTGCACAGCAACTGGTCTAAATGTATGCAGGGCATTATAGCCCTGCACAGCCGGAGTACTCTTTACTATTTTAAATTATATCTCAGTCATTACACAGGCGTCAATGTCTTCCAAGGTAAGAAGGCTTGTAGGGGTAAAGTTTCTTTTTTAGGCTCCTAACATTGATCATCAACACCTTCATATTTTCCTTTGCTTGCATCATGACGGTGGTAGTTTTATCAGGTTGGCATTGCCTAAAAAAGGCATGTATATATATATATATATATATATATATATATATATATATATATATATATGTGTATGTGTGTGTGTGTGTGTGTGTGTGTATATGTGTGTGTGTGTGTGTGTGTATTTTACAATATATATATATATATATATATATATATATATATATATATATATATATATATATATGTTTACATAGATACATAGAATATATCTAACGTAATATATATAACGTATTGGCAAATATCTCCCAACCCCCTGGGTTGAATGATAGAAAAGTAGCTTGTTGACATTGAAATCAGAAATTATATAATATTATTAATGGCAAAACATAGGATTATTTTTACAAAAAAATATTTTTCTCTTTCATATGTTTTTTTAAAAAAAATATGATGTATTTTAAATTTGTAATACATGTTTTTACTGAGGAGTTGAACGTTTTTTAAAATGCTGAGTTTTAGATAAGGGTATGAGTGTTTAATAAAGAATTGTGTTGGCTCCTTTAAGAAGCAAATGATTTAATTAGATCAGCTATTATATATAAAAGGAAGTGAGGTATTGATTCTTCATCTGATGAAGTTACGTGTAATGCTAAAAATAAAGGAACAAATGCGCTTAAGAGTGCATACATAGCGCCAGGATTCAGTTTTTCATTTTATTTGTATAGTTATTTTATTGCAGTGTTAGTTACAGAATATATCTATAGGTTTACTTAATTGTATATGTATTTAAAGTGTGGTATATATGTACATAAATTACCGAAATTATTGTAAACTGATAGATATAGAACAATATTTCTATACATATACATAGCAGATTAACATACAAAAAAACAGCACACACACACACACACACACACACACACACACACACACACACAAAGTAAATTTGCATTCACCAAGAGAGTGTAAGATAAGCTGTACCAAGATGACACACCAAAAAGAGCCAGTATGTGTGTGGACAGTTTACACCCCCAGAACCTCTAAATAACACACAAATGTATATGCTGACATTCTTGAGCATGGCTTGATAAATGTATCTACCTGTATCCTGCACTTTTCTGCACAGTTTGAAATGGTAAATAAGCATGGGAACTTGCTTCAGTCTGAATATTTGTAGTACAAGACAAAATGTCTGGTTTTGCAAAGCATATAGTATAATGTACTTCTCTACACTTCACCTGACCAGCATAATCTAGTTCACCAGAAAGTTTCACTTATACAGCAGTTCCAAACTGACTTGATGAAAACAAAACCCTGGAATGGTTTTCAACTCAAAACTTGTTGAAGTCTACAGTTTTATAACAAGAGAATCTTAAAAAAAATCAAACTGTAACAAAGCAAGCAAAACTGAACAATTAATTACCTGAAGTACACATTTTGAATAACCAATCAGATGAATACTGTCTCAACACACTACAGATACTGCCTAAGCTATTTACTGCAGGTCCTTCCACACCTTCCAAGCAGAAAAATATACTTCCTGTAACCCTAAATACTGGCGGCATCAACACCAACACAACTACACAGTAGGGAAAATATGCCCATTTCCTCCATCACAGTGAAAACTCCTTACCCAATTAAATAAAGATTATAAAGAAGTCACAACTACACAACCAAAACTGAGCCCCAACCCAGAATAGGATCCCTACACTGCTATGCAAGGACTTTTCTTTCCCCATTTTATATTTGTATTTACAGCTTGCAAATATTCATAGATTCACAGACTGTTACTAGGCTAAAGGCGCAAGACTCAAGGGACCTTTCTAAGCCTAGCAAAGTTTTCCAAAAGAATAATGATGTCCTGCATCCAAACAGGACCATCCACTTGTCTAGGCTGTGCTTAAATTGGGTAACAGATAAACTCTGCTTCATATGGATGGGAAGCCTGTTCCATAGGACAGGCAGTCACTGGGACACATAGCTGCCTCTCCAGCATGCTCTGTTCAAGTCAGAGACAAAATTCAGGTCTCTAGACCTTGTATTTCTGGTACTTTTTGACTTACAAATATGTAGGAGATTCATAATTGTGGGGTTTGTGGATGTCTTGTAAGCCAGGCTGTAACAATCCACCACTGGACCAGTAATCAATGAGCCTCAATCCTTACTACTGGCAAGAGTGGATGACGTACAATGAGAGGATAAAAATTAAGTAATGGTTTGGGTAGTATAGTTAATTTCTGCAAGGGTAATTGTCACACAAAGATGTTAGTCTATTTAGCTATTTGCACACAATGTTTGTCTTTTTATGTAGGGAAAGCTGAAAGGGCACTAAAGGATAGGATTTATGAACACATGAATGATATTAGAGTTAAAAAAGATACTAGCGCCCTTTATAAACATTCTACTGTTTGTAGTTCTTTTAAAGGTTTCGAATTTGGTATTATTGACCTGGTGAAAAATTACCATGGGGGGGTGATTTGAAGAATCTTTTATTATATAGGGAAGTGAGTTGGCAGTTGAGGCTGAAGGCTAATATTTTCCCTGGCTTGAATGAATACATTAGTATTAAAGCCATTTTGGTTGACAGAGCAGGGAAAGTATAAATTAATTTTAATTTCAACAATTTTAACAATTGTATTAATTTTATTGTTATTTTTAGTTTTAGTTTTGGTTATATTTATATTTATTTAAAATAATATAAATATATAAATATACACATAATTAGTTGTTTGCCATAAGCAATTTTATAAAGTCTACAATTTTATTGTCTATGTACAAAATATTGTTAAAGTTTATACAGAAGTTTTTTAATTGGATTGATATTGTTCACTACATCTTTTATTGTGAAAGATTAATTAGCTAATCTGATATAGATGTCCTTTTAAATAATTTTTCAATTTAATTGTTTGATTAAGACAATTAAGGGTCCTATAAATATAGGAGTGGTATCATTTCTCATTTGTCTGATGAAGTCTATATTGGTAGACGAAAGCGCTTACCATTTATTGTTGGAATAAAGAATTTTTGTATCATCCTTGGCGACTTGGAACTACTATCTTTTGATTTTATAGTTAATTCAGGTCTTTTGGTGTGTTTTGTACAATGACAGGATGTCAAGGTACACACACAGTATTTCCAGATGCAGCTTTCTGCATCAAGTGCAATTTCCCTTAAGAGCACACAGAGGCCACAATCAGTCTGGGGTTGGTTTCTCCCTCTTTATCCAGATCCTGAATAAGACTCCCCACTGGCACAGTTACAGAGATGAGATCTCAGCTGAGTGGCCAAGCCAAGGCCTCCAGCAACCTCTCTGTCCAGCCAGTGCTTCTTGTCCCTGCCCAAGTAGCTGACACACATGCACTTTGTGTGTGTGTGTGTGTGTGTGTGTGTGTGTGTGGGGGGTGTAAAACCTCACACACACACCTGGAGGCTGGCACAGGTTTACTAGCTATACCCCCTTTTTCCTAGACTATAAAGGTAGTTATCACAGCCACCAACCAACTCCTTATCAGCTACTTTAAGGCCCTTAACACAGGGTATCCAATCTTACTGTGTAATATTAACACAAATGTGAGTTTGACCCAGAGCAAGGCCATTAGGAGTGGCCCACAGTGCTACCAAATAAATATGCATGTATTCTCAAAACTTAAATATCTCTACACAAAATCAGCCACAATAAAAGGTTTAAATATATTTAATAAAGAACAAGAAAATACTCTGTATATATTCACAGTGACATCAGAGTTCAAAATCACAGGAAGTACTTAAAACATTGCGGGACAGTCTCAAATAAAGAAAAATATCTAAACTAAGCATTGCTATATTCCTGACTGAATCAAAGATAATTGCTATACCCTAGAATCTTACTTACAGAGCAAGGCAGATGTGGTGAATGGTTCTTATTGTTGTTGTCAAGTCCAAGACAGAATACAGAATGCTGTGTCTCACTAAGAGACCTCTCAAATTAATATATCAAACATTAATGCTTGGATAACTTGCAGAATGACATAATTTCTTGTCATCTGACTATCCCATGTGAAACCCCCACTGCTGGGAGTTGGCAGTATTTGCCTACCTGTATAAACACATAGATCTCAGATCTTTGTCAGATACTGAAAGTCATAAAAAAATTGCATGCCTTCACATTTCAAAAAGTACAGTTTTGTACCTACCATAAATGTAGATGTTCGAAGATCCACATTGCTGCAGTCCTTACACTTGGGTAGTCCGCTGTCCTCGGTCGGCCCGAATATCAAAGTATAAGGCTGACGTCGGTCAAGGCGCATTTGACTGACATCAGGACGTCAGGGTACAAATGCACATGACCGATGTCATATCCTCAGTCTTTTCTTGCCCCAGATGTCAGAAGACCCTAAAAATAAAGGTCAAAACCAAAAGACAGCAAACAAACAACCAACCATCCTAGCACTAAAAATATGTACAATATATACAATATACACCCTATTGACAACCCAAGCCACACAACCGCCTCTAACTACAGAGGGGAAGGAGGGAGGGTAAATTGGACTGCAGCAATGTGGATCTTCGAACATCTACATTTATGGTAGGTACAAAACTGTACTATGTTCTTCATCTCACATTGCTGCAGTCCTTACACTTGGGTAGAATCCCAAAGCAGAGGTAAGGGAGGATGGCCAAACTATAAGGAAGCAGGAGCTGCCAAAATGCCCTGCAAAACAGCAGTGGCAAAACCAGCCCTGGATTTAGAGTAAAGTGGTAGGTGATAATGCCTAGAGAAAGTATGCACTGAACTCCAAGTAGCTGCCTCCAAAATGTCCTTAGTTGCCACCCCCCTCAAAAAAGCTGTCGAAGTGGCAGTAGCCCTAGTGGAATGAGGCCTAATCCCAGCTGGAATCTCCTTGCCATGATGGAAATAACAGAAAGCAATGCAAAACCCAATCCACTTAGAAATAGTTTGCTTTGACACAGGCTTGCCCTGAGAACTCAAAGCAAAAGAAACAAATAACTGCTGAGACTGCCTGAACCCTTTAGTTCTGTCCAAATAATATCGCAACTGCCTGTGTACATCTAAAGTGTGCAAAATCTTTTCCCCTTTATTTTGGGGATTTGCAAAAAAAAGTAGGCAAATGAATAGTTTGGTTTAAAGCCACACTAGAAACCACTTTAGGCATAAAGGAAGGATTAGTACGTAAAGATACCCTATCCTTATGGAAAATTAAGAAAGGCTCAACCGCCATAAGGGCCTGCAACTCAGAAACCCTTCTTGCAGAGGTAATAGCCAACAAAAAAGCAGTCTTCCATGATAAAAACTTTAATTCAGTAGTAGCTGCAGGCTCAAAAGGTTGTAGAGTGAGTTTCTCCAACACAAAATTGAGATCCCAAGCAGGAGTAGGAGCTCTTCGTGGGGGTCTTATATTCTTTGCCCCTCTAAGAAATTGCTTGAACAAAGGATGAGAAAACAATGGTGGGTCACAATCATAGTGAGACGAAATTGCTGCAGCATGAACCTTAATAGAAGAGAAGGACAAACCTTTGTCCAGTAACTCAGTAAGATATTGAAGAGCCACACTTAAATTAGGCTCAGAAACATCAAAATCCTTTGCTGCACTCCAAAATAAAAATCTCTTCCATTTATCTGCGTACACTTTCCTTGTACTAGGCCTTCTAGCTTCCAAAATAACATTCAAAACTTGCTGTGGAAGTGTAGGCCCACTATGGTTCAAAACAGAATATGCCAGGCTGTTAGGTGCAGAGAGTGAAGCTTGACATTGAGCAAATGACTGTCCTCCTGAGACAACAGGTGTGGAATCGAAGGCAAAGGCCATGGAGGCTTCCATACCAGGCTTCTCAGTAATGGGTACCAATGCTGTCGAGGCCAATCTGGAGCTATCAAAATCATCCTTGGCTTGTCTTGTCTGGCCTTTAGTAGTACCTTTGGGAGGAGAGGCAGAGGCGGAAAGGCATACACATGAAGATTGCTCCAATTGAAAGAAAGAGCATTCACTTTCCAAGCTGTGGGATGAAACCTCTTGTGCAAAACTTTGGCAGCTGGTGGTTTAGTGGAGAAGCGAACAGATCTATGTCTGGAGTTCCCCATGACACTGTCAATTTCTGAAATACATGAGGATCCAATTTCCACTCGTGGGGATCCATAATTTGTCTGCTCAACACATCTGCTAAGGAGTTCTGTGCTCCCGGCAGAAACCTTGCCTGAAGATTTAGCTGTAAACTGAGAGCAGTCTCCCACAAAATCATTGCTTGCCTGCATAGAGGATAAGAATGTGTTCCACCTTGCTTGTTGATGTACCACATGACAGTTGTGTTGTCTGTTAGAATCAACACCTGCCCTGGGAGAAGTAAATCCTTGAAAGCTATTAATGCAAACTGGACTGCTAACATCTCTTTCAAGTTGATATGTAGATGTTGTAGTCTGGCAGGCCACTTGTCCTGTATCCACTTTCCATTCAGATGAGCTCCCCAAGCTTTGTCTGAGGCATCTGTCGTTAGAATCTGACTCGCCTCTGGCCGGGTCACAGAGAGTCCCTTGTTTAGGTGACATTCCTGAGCCCACCACAACAATTCCTTTTGAATGCAAGGTATTATTTGAATGACAGTGTCCAAATCCTGGCAGTGCTGTGTCCATACATTTTGAGATACCATTGTAGCTTCCTCATATGCAGTTTGGCATTGGGAAGCACCAGAATACAAGATGCCATGAACCCCAAGGCTTGAAGGACTGTCCTTGCAGTCAGCCTGGACTGATGAGACAACTGATGAAAGTAAAGGGAAAGATTCTTTTGTTTGTCCGGGGTCAAAAGGCCATCTGGGATGCTGTATTCAGTCTCACACCCAGAAAGCACATGTCCTGAGAGGGTACTAGACTGGACTTTATTTCGCTCACAGAATACCCCAGGCATCTTAGCACTGCTATCACATAATCCAAATGATGAAGAAGCTCGTCCCTTCCTTGAGCCAGAATCAGGCAATCGTCCAAATAAGGATAGATCTGTATTCCTTTTAACCTGAGGAAAGCTATCACTGGAGCCAGAACTTTCGTGAACACTCTGGGCGCAGTAGATAAGCCAAAGGGCAATGCAGAGAACTGATAATGAGAAGTCCCAGCTCGAAAACGCAGATACTTCCTGCAACTCAGTCTGATAGGAACATGAAGATAAGCCTCCTTGAGATCCAAAGTTACCATCCAATGATCTTTGCCCAGCAGAGGTAAAAGCTGCTGTAACGTCAACATTTTGAACTTGGGAATGTCCAGATAAGTGTTGAGGATAGATAAGTCCAAAATTGGTCTCCACGTGTTCCCTTTCTTTGGTACTAGGAACAGGCGAGAATAAAATCCTAGGCCCACTTCTGGCATAGGAACCGCTGAATGGCCCCTATTTGGAGTAACAGAGAAATTTGCTTGTGAGCCTCTATTCTTTGTTGAGGAGGAACGTCTGGCATGCCTTTGAAAGGAGGCAAGGTATGGAAATAAAACCTGTAACCGTGGTGTATGATATCCAATACCCATCTGTCTTGGGTAATTAAACTCCAATTTTCTTTGAAAAGTGCCAACCTTCCTCCCAAAGGTGCTGCCAGACGAGAAGGCTCTGGCAGCTGAAAAGGTAGGTCATTGGGTCTGTTTACGAAAGGACTGACCCCTGCCCTCACCGAAGACTGTGCAGGAGAACTCCCTGTTCTAGGCCTGAAAGAGCCCTGAGCTCTGCCCCTACCACGTCTAGATCTACCCCTAGACTGGGAATCATAAGAAGGATACGTCCACCCCTTAGTAGGCTAATTTCTACTAAACTTTGGAGGCTGAACCTGCAAAAAATCTTTAACAGTCTGCATAGACTTAGCCTTGTCTTCCATTTTCTTTAAAACTGTCTCAACAGGAGAACCAAACAACACATCAGATTGTAAAGGAGCATCTAAAATCCTTGTTTTAACATGGTCAGATAAATTCTGATCCCTCAGCCAGGCGTGCCTGCGAAGAACTGACCCAGTGGCAGCCACCCTAGACGAGGCCTGTACAGCATCAAAACCACATTGCAAAGAATGCTTACCCACCTGTTCAGAAACATGTACTAAATCTTGTAACTCTTTACAATCAATACCTTCCGCCAGAGCATCAACCTTAGACTTCAATTGTGAAAGGAGATAGTTTTGGTATTTCAACATGTGGAACTGGCAATTCAAAGCCCTCATAGCTAGAGTGGAAGAAGTATAAACTTTCTTTCCCCATCTATCCAAAGCCCTAGCCTCTTTATCTGTAGGAACCGGATTCTTGACAACAGAAGCCTTAACACCTTTAGGCCCCTGACTAACAGTTTCTGGGTCTGCCATAGGACTCTTAAAAAGATACTTATGAGCTTCAGGCACCCTGTAATACCTATCCGGTTTAACAGGAGCAGGAGGCAAAGAATCAGGATTAAGAGAAGCCTCTGTAAAAACATCTTCCACCACATCCAAAACAGGAGGTATAGCCAAAGGCCTATGCTGGGGTAAAACAAAATTCCCTAAGCCTTTTCCTGGAATCAGAGAAGTCCTGACCTTCCCACTTAAAATGCTCCCTCATGGAATGAAGAGTTTCTGAAAAAGAAAAATCCTCAGGAGGAGAAGCAGAAGGAGTAGAATCATCCACATCAGAATCAGAATAAGGAGAATACTCCTGCAAGTCTTCAGCCGAAGACTCTGAAACATCTGAAGCCTGCTCAAAACTCCCTAGCTCAGGCTCCACCCTAGGTCTCTTATCAGGAGGGGGCAAAGAACCCCTAATCAAAGTAATCAAATCTTTTGCCATTTTAAGCATATGCTTCTTGGGCACAGTTCCTGAAGAACTAGGGGTGACACCAACTGAAGCTAAACCTGGCCTGCCTCTGGGAGAAGCCTTGGAAACAGAAGGAGAGGGCCTAACCACCCTAGGAAGGGAGGGAGTATAGTAACCTGAGAAGCCCCTTCAGCCTGACCTGCCTCCTGAGAGGCCACATCCTGCAATAACAAAGTCTCTCCCTGGGATCCCAAAGAAACCTCCGGTGGAACCACCGGCTCCACCGACACCTCTAAAGAACCGGCGTCCGGTACGGATGGTTCTTCTAGCCTAGGCTTAACTGCTTTGTCCTTGCGCTTCGAAGAAGCGGCGCCGGAGCATCCGACGGCATTTTATAATTGCACCGCTTCAAGACTAACCTGGCACAATCTAACCTTCTCTTTATAGTGCGCTTATTGAATCTAGCACAAGAGTGACACCCAACAACGTCACGCTCAGCCCCTAAACAAGGAATACACAAAGTATGATAGTCTCTATGCGGTATCTGTTTCCCACAAGAAATACAATTATTCACTTTTTCTGACATCCGGTAAACCACTGAGGCAAGAAAAAACTAAAATATTCCCCAACGGGGTACTTAGCCAACTTTGACTCGGTCTGAAACTCCGAAATCGAAAAATTTCAGAACGCCAACCGGCACTTGCAATGCTGCTTCTGCATCGGACCATGCGGCAAAAAAGACTGAGGATATGACGTCGGTCATGCGCATTTGTACCCTGACGTCCTGATGTCAGTCAAATGCGCCTTGACCGACGTCAGCCTTATACTTTGATATTCGGGCCGACCGAGGACAGCGGACTACCCAAGTGTAAGGACTGCAGCAATGTGAGATGAAGAACATCTAGTAATTATTTCACCCCAAGGACAGTGCAGAAAGCCCCCTAGAACAGACATTATGTCTCTCGCTGCACTGAAACTGAAAGATGCAATCTTTTTATGGCCTAGCCATAAAGTAATTTAATTTCAGTTATTTTTCTGAAGTAAACCTCTCCTGTATCCCAGTTTCCACTGTTAAAATATACATTTAAACAGTTACAATAGTGCATTTCTGTTCTACTCCAGTAGGGCATGCTCTAGTTGCATTTTAAGCACAAGCACTTTATAAAATATCTTTTCAACACATGTCTGTACAAACCTAGTTTGATATACACAACATACAGCTCAATACATTTGTAACACAAGCATGTTACACAAATCATTCTGATATTCACCGATGACATAATTTACAAAATTCCAGCTAGTTGGGCTGGCAGCATTTTCCTTTGTCACAGAGGCATATATCACCCCTCAGCAACCTATAGGAGACTGACTAGATGGAAAGGACTTTAAGATGCTCTTCATAAAGCAGGTTTGCTACTTGTATTCTTTTTGTAAGGAACTTCTGCTGTTGCTTTAGTTGCTGCATATGCTTGGTCAGGTACATATCAAAGGGAACATTATACTTTAGGACTGGTGTGATAAGGGTGGAGTATATAGTAGGATAATGACCTCTTTGGACCTAGACACCATACCCTTACTTATAAGTTGTGCAACATATAAGGATTTCCTCACCACTGTGGCCACATGGTAGCCAAAGGGAAGGCTACTGTCTATGTACGTACCCAGATCCCTGACCACTAGTTCAACAACCATGTCTTTGGCACCATTTATTAGTCAGAAATAGACCCTGAAGAATGCTTGTGCCTGCAGGGAGTTGATGATAACCCCCAGCTTGCAATCATCTTCAAACTTAGCCAGCCATAAACCATCACCATTTGCTTTCATTTCAGAGAAATGGATGCCAAAAAAGGAGTGGGCCCAATACATTGTTCTAGGGGATTCTGCTAGTGACTGGCCTCTTGGTGAAGGTGGCCTCACCTATTTTACCCTCATGGGTCCTATTAATGAACCACAGCTGGCTATCCAGTGGGTGATAAAAGGGTTTATACCTAAAAATAGTGAACTTCTATAATGTCTAAATGGGGTACTGTATCCAAAGCCTTGACCAGGTCGAGCTAAGCTGTGTGCAGTCTTCATCCATGGCCTTGGTGACCACCTCAAAAAAATCCATCAAATTTAATAGGCATGAGCTTCCTTTAACAAAGCCAAACTGTTTTGTGTCCTGCAATTGCAGATTACTTATGTCCTCATTTATCATTCCCATGATAACTCTTTCCATGGCCTTACATATGAGGCCAGTAAGACTTGTGGGCTTGTAGTTACCTGGCTCAGTGGTTGGAACTCCTTTGTGCAGAGAAATGACTGTAGCCATCTTCCACTCCTTGGGCACAAAACCTTACTAAAGGCTCCAGTTAAAAAGTGATTCAAGTGGACTATAGAGGTCATGTTTCATGCTATTTAATAAACATCCCAAGATGTTATGGGGCCCATCGATGCAGTGTTTTTGGCCTTGGATAATGCATTAATGACCTGTTCTCTAGTAATGGTTGGGAGGATGTGTCATTTCCTTTGGACTATCAGGGGGGAGTGGGGGGGGGTAATTTGAGCTAAACCTCTCAGCCAAAAGGTTGGCAATCACCACCGGTTCAGTCTGGGTGATGCCATTTACACATCAATGAGCAGAACTTAATTGCATTTCCTTTGAGGTTACAGACATAGCTGTAGAAAGCCTTGTGGTTGTTCTTTGCCTGAGAAACTATTTTTTCTTCAAATGTAGCCATTGAAGTTTTCACTAACCCTCATAGCTGCCCATTTAGATTGGTCAGGGCGCTTTTAGTATGTATGGCTTTGTTCCTCCTACGCTTGGCCAAGATTTTTTCTTTTGATGTATAATGGATTGATAGTGGGATTCCACCACGGTTGCTTGTCTTATTTGCTGGTCTTATTCTTAGTACAAGTTGGCACAGCTCAGTCTCTACCGCTAACAATATGGCTGTACAGAGATTTTGTAAATGCTATGGTGTTTACTGGGTTTAGGGGGTGCTTGGAATTTAGCCAAGGTGTTGCTTAGTAGAGAGAAGTTAGCCTTAGAATAGTTCCTAAAGGTTTTTGGTTTTGCTGTATCACCAGATTTATTTTATTTCAAGTAATACTGCCTTATGGGCAGATCTGACTAGTGAAGATATTACATTGGGTGAAGAACATTGGCCCCCCCATGTTTGTGAGTACAAGGTCAAGGATGTTTGTACCCCTGATAGGAGAACAGAGCCCAACTGTTCCAGGATGTTGCTTTTAAAGTTTAGGAATTGCTGGGCTTGTGCATTAGAAGTAATGTAGGATTCACAATCTATAGAAGGGTAGTAGAGATCCTTGGGTTAAACAGTGAGGGACTTTAGTACATTGAGAGAGGTAGCGTGGGTTTCCTGCAACATGGAGGGGGCAGAGACCTATATGTTGCAAGGATATGGCATGGCACCCTGTTTATGGAAAGTTGCACATGTACAAGTTCCAGTGGGTCATACACTTTCACTAGTCTGGATGCGAGATTAGTCTTAATACAGACTAGCACATCTCCACCTTTAGTTCCCTCCTGTGCAGTAGCTGGTCTAATGGTGCAAAAGGCATTATACCCTTGCATTTTTGGGGTACTCTCATTGACTTTAAACCATGTCTCCATTACCACATAGATGTCTACACTCTCAAATGAGAGGAAGACTTGCAGGGAGAGGAGTTTCTTGTTAAGTCTTCTAGCACTGAACAGTACCACCTTTAGATATTCCTTCATAGGTCCAGTTAAGTCAGCATGTTTATCAGTTTGGCATTGCCTAAAAAAGACATCATGGGGATTTGAAAAGGTCTTTGCCAATATTCATTAACCTACAGAACATCCCTGGCAAAGCAGCGTGGTCCATCAACCATGTCCTCCCAGGCTATCAAATATTGCACCCCCATAGATTGGATTTTAACAATTGGTTTAGCTCCTAATGTCATTCATTTTCTGTTGGTAATGTAGCATCATCCTTAGATGGTAGTATGCTGCCCAGTGATTGGCTTATATCTAATTGAGACACAATCAGCAAGCTCAATCATGTCTTACTTCATATAGTCAAGGGAAGTACATCTCAGCTCATTAACACCCACATGAGCGATGATAGAGTCATATTGCTGCCTGTGGTTCAATAACCTGAGTGCCTATGTGACTGGCCAAATCCTAGTCCCAGAAAGGCAGCTAACTACAACTTGTTCCCTACTCGGTCTGGTGAGGGGTACATTGGTGTGCTTCGCTATAGAATCACCAATGACCAGGAAATTTAGCCGAGTGCCAGTTTGCAAGTGCCTAGCAATGGAGGCATTGGATATAATGTTACTATGTGTAGCTGTGGATGGTGTACTAACAGAGTGTTTATGTGATGGCTGAGGACCCTTTCTTTGATTGTACTGTGCAGGAGGTCTTAAGTGTTTTAGGAAGGTTATCTCTTAAGTGCCTCAGCATAAATAGTTTTATGTGTAAGATCTTTACTCTGTGTAGTAGGCATGATGCAAATGTG
>NC_056727.1:1211635076-1211670076 GCF_019279795.1 Protopterus annectens
TTTTATTTTATAACACCAACACAAAGCATTCCAGGGAAATTTAACGTGCAAGGAATAAAGTCCTGTGCATTTTGTTGAGCTCTGTGGAACTCACTGATGATACTCCAAAAAGCCACAAATCCAGTCACCTCTGCATAGCAAAAGGAATGCCATTATACAGCACTGATTACCAAAATGACTGCAGTGGCCATAAAACTGCCATCATATCTATTTAATGGTATTTTACTCATTTTTAACTGGTTAAATCCACCAGACACAAGACCTTCTTTTCAAAAGGAACTCTGGAACTCTGTATATAGGGAACCTCTAACCAGAAACATTTCCCTTAATTATTTTCTCAGATATCTGAATCCTTAAAACAACAACCATACAACACAGCTGATAAAATGTAATGTGCATAGTCTCAGTAGCACATGTCCTTATCTGTCAGATAGTAGTAGCATTAGTACAGTCAAATAGGTTTACTATTGAATACTCAAAGTCACTGCTACCGACCGGCATGCAGTCGAAAGGCAGTTTTCCAATGGGCAGAATGACGACTCAAAATACATCAGCTACACTACAGTGCATGGGTAGTGTAGTTCGAGTATCCGAGTTTGGCAGTGTACACCGAGATCACGGTTCAGTGAGGAACAGGGAATTAGCCCATTTCCTCACTGTAGTGCAATCTTGTAGTTGGTATATGTAATTTGCAGGGGGTGTGGGGGGCACACGGGGAGTGTAGGGGGGCTTGCCCCCCTGAAAAATAGCAAAATACACATACTGTTGACTATGGAATATCACTGTACGTTAAGGTGCATAGCATGGGTGACTGACGTCACCTCCTGCTATGTCAAATACATTGAACTATGGGTGTTGATATATTCAGTTTCGACTTGGCTGCAAGTTTGCTGTTCCAGATTCAGGATTTCGAGTTGACCATGTGACCAGTCAACCTACGTAGTTTCAACGTTTCCATAGTAAACTGTCAATATGTTCCAAGGTCTATGTGCAAAGGGCAAAATGCAAAAATCATGCATTGCTTGGCTTTTATCATCATGTAAGCTATGAATGGTTTGGAAGTTTAGTCTGAAGTTTTCAGGTTGATTATGAAATGAAATAACTATACCTGCTCATATGACTTTCTCTGATTTTTATTAAGCTGTCCCTCTCAGCCTTAAGTGCATGCCTATACTATGGAAATGAAACATCTTTATGTTTTCATGCAGACTCACTCATGCATTGCTCTATATTCGTAGCTTGCTTTTAGACTGTATGAAGAGTATCAAGTCTTTCTGTAATGTGCATCCAGGAAATGTGTGTGTGGACACTGTCTGTCATAATATAAGCAAGCCATACTTAAAAATGATGCCAAATATTACAGTAATAGATTTCTTAATTCATTTAGGACGCTGATTAAATATAAAGTGCATTATTAATTGATCTATGCCATTCTGTAATTAAAACATGTATACAAGCACAAGGGGATTCTTCCAAAAGATGACCTGTCAAATATCGACTTACTCTGAGTGCTGCTACACATAGTAGCACCTCCCCTACCTTACCTCTGTCCCATCCTTTCATTGTTTTGCCCCAAGCAACTTTGTTAGGCAGTCTCTGACCTGGCCATAATGTAAATGCTACACACACATAAATCAAACTGCAGGAGGGTCACTTGCTCCAGTGATCTCAACCTAGCCTCTGACATGAACAGGTCATGCAAAAGAGATAGATACATCTCCCAGAGACTGCCACTTCTCTGGAACAAGCTTCTGATTCAAGTGAAACAGAGCCCATCCCTAAACCTCTTGAAATGCAACCTAGATCTGAGTGACAACAAATTTACTTCTGGGGTGGTGCCCATGCCCCTCTTGGACATAGCAAGTCAGTATTAACTATTATAGACCCTTAACTCTGCAAACTTCACTCACCTAACCACCAACAATTGGGCAACTCAGGATAAATATGGCTAGGCTTATAAGGGCTCTAGGGCCTTAGCCTGGTAAACCCCTTGAACCTATGAGCCTGTGAAGCCTTTTGGTGATTTATGCTTTTTGCATATGCATTTTGGTGATTTAAGCTGTGAGGGTATGAACAGTTAAAGATTATATGCAAGGATCATTTTTTACCACTTCTTTTTATTGCATTTGAGCTTTCATCAAGTAAAGTGAGCTTTCTAATTCAAAAATGTAGTTTTTACTTAAGTTGCTTCAGAGGAGTTATAGTTATTGTGTTTCAGAATCAGCATCCTCCATGCCACAGGCAAGGACAGTGAGTCTGCATTAACTGCAGCATCCTCCCTGTCCTTGCCTGTGGCATGATGGATGCTGAAGTTAATGCAGCTATAGTTATTTCATTTCATAATCAACATCCTCCATGCCACAGGCAAGGACAGAGAGTCTGCATTAACTGCAGCATGCTGTCCTTGCTTATGGCATGATGGATGTTGCAGTTAGTGCAGCTATAGTTATTGCATTTCAGAATCTTGCATTTATGTTTCCTCTGTGCTTACAGCTGTCCAAATAATTCCTGTTTTTCTATAGGTGACAGTAGATTTCAATACATAAAGTGACTTATTGCAGCACCATTAATCAAGCAATCATTCAATTAGACAATAAGTTAATACATAACTAAATAATCATGAGACTTAGTTTTAGAATTTTAACTGTTGGGGTTACTGTGGTGTTGAGAGAGCTTAACTCAATTGTCTAGTAATGATGTTAATGCTAAATATGCTATTCGGATTTGGAGTACTTGGAGTTCTAATCTCTAGAGATATATTGGGGTTGGGTTGGGTTGTGATCCATCATATATTCAAAGGATTGATGAGAATGCTGCTCAATGGTCTTTTATGATTTAATGGTGTGCGTGTGCATGTGTATGTTAGAGTTGACAGCTGTCCATTTTTTTCTGGATAATCGGGAAATAAGTACCTCGTCTATTTCTCTGGTATTGGAGCTAAATGCTCCAGTTTTCATAATGTTGGCACTTATGTATTTTCCATGATTTGCAGTGTTTGTTTGGATTTCAATGTCAGGGCAACTATTATACTAACAAACAGTAACAAAAACAAATGAATACTCCTGATCTGGGTGCACCTTCATTTCTTAGTTGTGGATTGGCTAAGAGGCTTGACTAATAACAGAAAAAAGTAGTTGAAAAAATAATTCCAAGAAGCTCAGAGAATTTGAAGACTAGAGTGGGTTGGGCTCTCAGTCTGTGTATTTTTTTTTCACTTCAGATTTTTTAAAGTTTGAGTAAAGCAGTGATAAACCAAAAAAATCAGGGATAATTTTTAAATATTACTGCAGTTCACATAAAGATGTTTAATAGAATAACAGGCTTTTGCATCAACATGCATTTTTTGAACAAATACTGTGGTGGTGATGCTGCGGTAGCGTTGTCGCCTCACAGTAAGACATCCTGTTCTATTCTCGGCTAGAGCGTCTTCTGTGTGGAGACATGAGTGAATGGGCGTACCTTTGTTGAAGGTTGTGCATCAGGGCTGGCAATTCGGCACGTAAAAATCTACTGCCAATCATTAGTGGACCGGAGTTCCGCTGTGGCGACCCCTAACTGGGAAAAGCTGAAAGACACAACAAAGTATGAAGAAACACTAAACTTCAGTGATTTACCAGAAAATCAAACACTTTGCAAGGGAAAGTCAAAAATATGTGGCAGAATCAGGGCAAATGAAAGCTATGCAGGTAAGTTTGATTGCGTTGTGCTGGCTCTTCGGGTAGCTGTGATTTCTTTTTCACTGGAATAAAGGCAGACTCCCTGTCCTCACCTGTCCTCAACTTAATAACTCCAAGTACTGCCATTTGGGATGAAATATTTTGTGAGACTATAGTTAGGCTATTTCTTTATGAATGCTTGTCATTATTATATGATTCAAAAGTCACAACTAATTGCATTTCTTAACACGATACTCCTGTTATGGGTCGCTTTTCCCATTATTTATATATTTTAGTTGGCAGCATGTTGCTCTCATTTCTCTTTTAATAAATTGTCAGTTATGTTTTAAATAGAGGATGGGAATTTCATCTGTAGTATTGGTAAGGCATATTAATGTTTTCTATTTATGTCTTTAAGGCAGTCAGTCAGTTTATTTTCATCACACAATGTGTGTGTGCTTACATATACATGTTTCTTTACCAGTAGTTGCAATACATGAAATGTCCAAAATTGCATAAAGTTTTTTTTTTATTATTTTACATGCCATAGGTTTTCTGTTTCATTATTTTTATTGATTTTACTTCTTAATACATCTGCCACAAATTCTTAAATTATTACTAATGAGTTCCTCATTTAACCTTGTGTTATCTTTTCTGTAGTGACTTTCATGTTTCTGATAAGTAACTCTCAATATAATTATGTAATGACAAAAGATTTTATAAAACTATGTTTTTTTTTTTTGGTTGCTGGAAGCTTCATATTATCATTTGACTAACTAATTATCTCTAAATAATTGCCAACAAGCTTAAAACAATTTTTTATAAAATATGTTTAATTTTGAAGATTCATTTAGAGGTGTTTGCCAAGTCTTTGCTATTCATCGAATCATTCATTTAATGTTAATCTTTCCTGTTACTTTAACATTAGGGGACGATCTCTATAACATAAGTATTTCAATCATATAAATAAGTGTTGGATAAGCCTGTGATGGTCTACTGCAATATTTATTCCATCTGTTCAACCTGCTTATTAATTTAACGGCAATTTCATAACTAACTTATAGATTACTATTGATCAGGGTTCCAGCTCCTTTAAACATGACTATAAATTAACCTGATGTGTTTTGAGAGGTTCACCTCGAAAGCTAATTTCATTAAGTTTGATATTTAACAGGTTTAGCTGGCAAAATGTGTTTCTTTATGTTGTTATGGACTTTTAATTATTCTTCATTATATAATGTTCAGTTTCGTTGAACCTAGTTGCAACGTTTGCCTTTAATTACGCTTGGTTTCCAATTTTCAGTTTGTAGAATACAGAACAGTGCAATAGGGGAGGAGAGAGACAAGATGCAGGAAAAGTAGCCTTATTTATTTATTTATTTACTTACTTATCTGTCTATCTATATGTCTGTTTGAAATGTAGTTGTTTTAGATTTAAGTTTGCCAATATCCCTTTTTCCTCTGTATCATTTTATATTCCCCTTTTTTTCTTTTCTGCTGTATAATATATATGGTAGCTAAGTTTCCCCTAGAAACCTACATCAGTTAATCACTGTGTTCTCCACTGGTTGCATCCCTGAGATGTAGAGAATGCAGTCGTGGTGCCTTTGCATAAAGGTGATCCCTGTACTGACCCAGAGAATTACAGGCTTATTAGTCTCATTAGTATTATTTGCAAGGTTATCACATGATTTATATCATTGGATTCACACATATACAGCCTTAGAAAAAGCAGTTCATGCTTGCTCAACCTGGATGAGATCATTAAAAGGGTTACCAAGGCCCTGGATAAGGGGCACCCTTTCTGAAATGTTTATCTGGACCTTGCAAAGGCCTTCAACAGCAACTCCCTTGCTGGGATAATTGACACTCCCAGATCAACATGAACCCTTAGTACATTGAACAAACACTCTTTGGAGACAAATAAGTAAAACTCAAGCTTATGTCATAACCTTAAAAGAATGGCCTTAGCATACTGCTTTCTTGGTTAAATCACAGTAACTATAGACATTAAATTTGAAACAACACTAATGCTTCTATCCACCAAAAGAAAAATGGGGGAGGGAAAAACATTCAATAAATAGATACATTACATTTCATAATAAATATCTGTGGTACAGAATACAATATACAAAGGCATTAGTTCTTTTAATGTTGTGTAATAAAGTAAAAAAATAGAGTTTTACTTCTGCTTTGGCTTGAAACAATGTTTGATCAATGAAAGAGTAGTTGGATATTTTAGCATATGGTGTATGGGATTGTACAAATGAACTTTGCATTGTTTGTTGCATTCGTAATAAGCTATCATGCAGAACCCATACAGTCAAGGTCATAATTCGTTGCTCTGTGCAGAAAGACATTACTGTCTGTGTCTCGCAGTGTTTGGTCCTTGGCCTCCTACTCTTTGGTATACACTTTTCAGACATGAAAGTTGATATCAAAAGACCATGGATAATCAAGTTTCCTGATGTTTGAAAACAGGGGCCAATAATCAAATCCCAATCTGATACTCAAATTCCCCACAAAGGATTGTACCAAACAAATGTTTAGTGTATTAATCACAGACTTATCGCCACCAGGAAATTAAGCATAGATTAATTTAGTGAATCTAGTATTGTTACCACATACCATATTGATAAGTTTTATTTATGTCTGACACAATCATTAGAGACTTGGATACTCGGTTGTTAATTAACTCTCTTTTGACCACAATGCTTCTGCCATGGTTAGAAAATACTTCAACCTTACCCAATATATCATTTTGGGCATCTTCTCAAAGTCTGAAGAGGTTATTTCTCCTTTACTATGCTCATCGTTGTATATAATACCATTTTTGGTATGTGTTACACTAAGAATCTAAACCACCTCTAAAGACCTCACAGCTTCCTCAGCAAAAAGAGTTCAGGTTTCAATACTCCTAGGTATTCTGATAGACTAAAAGCCACATACTTCTATTCAGTGTTATACAGGCTCCTGGGAAAAGATTTCTTCTTAGCTTTCCATGTTATAAATGAACCAGAACTCTATGAATTCCTTCACCTATACAGAACCAGTGGTAAAGCAAACACATGCTTTAGAGACCTACGTCTACAGATGGTATAACAGGTTCCTAACCTAATATAGCCCCTATTTATGGAATTGGCTGTCCTTACATATCAAGTAGTGTAATTCTCTAGCATATTTTAAAAGCAATAAAGATGACTGGATGAGTGATTACAAATTTCACCTGGGATATTTGTTGAAAATTAACTCAATGAGGGGACACAGTTAGTCTCCTGCAGTACTGGATCATTTGGCTGAGTTTTTCAGTGGTCTCCTTGGCCATAAGCCTAGAAACAATCTATGAAACTATGAGTCACTGACCCATAATTAAGATTTAGTAACATTCTAAATTATTTAGTATATGACATACTGGTAGGTGTTATCCTACTTTTTTGTTAAATATGATGAGATGACACCAGGTTCTCAGCATAAAATGAACAAAAAGAAGGGCCTGCCCTAAATATGCATTTGATAATATAGTACAAGGACAAGGACTTAGAGTTTCAAGGGTGAATGTCAGTGATGGCAGTTTTATGGCTAAAATGAAAGACCTGGAGAATACGTTTGTTGATAGGGGCTACAATAGGTGTAATGTACAACAAGTATTGAACAAAGTTTCTGATGTTAGAGGAGGTAGAGGCAGGCCCTTCATTTCCTCAAATTCACCTTCAATTCACCCTGAGAGACTGAATGATGATAAATGCAGCGTACCGATGACTTAGTCTTATACAACAGAGTATGTCATGGATATTATAAGGAAACACTGGCCCATTATAACAACAAACAATGATCTTAAAAAGATAGTTAGTGAACAACCTAACTTTATCTTTAAGAAGAAACTATCTTTAAAACAGGTGCTTTGTTATCCAAAACAGTTTATTGATGGTAAAACTACTAGCAATAAAATGAGTTCCACTTATAAAGGGACTAGACCATGTCATACTTGTAAATGCTGTAGTTATATTGACACCACTGGTATGTTTATACATCCAGATCAGGTTAAACAGTATGTGTTTGATGTTCAAGCTACTTGCACTTCTTCCAATGTGGTTTATTTAGCGTGCTGCACTGCTTGCACGAAGTTCTGTGTAGACAAGACTAATAGACAGCTGAAGGAACGTATAGTAGAACACAAGACATATAAAAAATGGTACTGAGTGGACTGCTCTTTCTAAACATGTGAAGCTCACTTCACACACACATTGTTTTAAGTTTCAAGTTATAGCACAGGTAGCAGCTACAAAGAAGATGGGTGATGTTAGGAATGCTGCTGAAAGCTTAGAGAGTATGTGGATAGCTAGGTTAAGGGCTGATCATGGCTCAGGGCTAAATGATAAATTTCCCCTTAAACCTTTGTTACAAGCACGCTAACTTTTTAGATGAGCTTTACATATACTTATGTGCATTAGTTGATTTTAAGTTCATCTCTGATTTTTTAATTTTTATTACATTCATTGTTTATAGGTTCATAGGTTCATATTAGGCTATCTGCCCTGGGGCAATTATAAGCCTAGCCTGATTTTGTTTGGCTTACGCCACCCCTTGATTTGAGTATACTGTGCCCTTTCTAAGGTTTAGTTTGCTGTGCCTCTGTCTAATAGTGACACGGAAGTAATCCCCGGGACAAACCTACGATCCCCCATCCACTCATCAAGATTCTTCTTGAAGAGATTCAGTGAGGTGCTCTGCCTAATGTGAATTGGAATTCTATTCCAGAGTGAAGGAAGCCTCTGGGTTATGAATCTGTCCCTCCAGCAACTTCTATTTATTTCAGTGCTGAGTTTCAAGTCCCTCGAGCGTGTGGCTCTAAGAGATTTAGATTTACTGAGGTGGAGCATGTCCATTAATTTTGGATTGGACATAGCTTTATATGTCAGGCATAGATCGCCTCGAAGTAAGCGGTATGCAACTGAGTAGAGCTGGAGTTTTTTTAGCTGAGTAGCATATGGCATCTGTTTGTATTATTTTAATACATAATTGATTAACTGATTGATTTGCTAGTTGACTTTCTGTATAAACTGCTGTGTGTGACTGCATTTTTACACTGACATCTGAAGAAGCAGCAAGAGCTGTGAAAGCGCTCATGTTGTTTTAAAATAAAAGATTGTTCATTTTATGCTGAGAGCCTGGTGTCATCTCATCATTCTACGTTTTTGGACTGCTTTACTCTAGTGTATTCGTTTGGTGAAACGTTTACACAGCACAGGTTGGTCGTTAAATATGTTTTATACTTGGATAGGTATATGCACTTACTAAATGTATGGACTGAATATTGTATTTCCATATAATATGCTGCATGTCACGTAATTGATAACCCCACACTGCTATCGCCACTATTTGAATATAATGAACACTGAGTTTGAGACAATGAAAATACTAGGTTGAACATAAAGATTTCGGTTCAGATGACTAATTATCTAATTCCTAAATAATCTTTCTTTGTGATTAACCATTTTCATTCAAATATAAATACATAATTAAAAAAAAAAACTAAATGTGTATTAGCATAAAAGGACCAGTCATGAACTGAAACCTAATTCAAAAGGTTATGAAAAACAGTTCTTTCTCATCTTTCTTCTTTGCGTTTTTCTTCCTTATCTTCTCCTTTCTTCATCTAGTGCAGTGGATTTACATTTAATTATTTGGTAATTTTCATGTTTAGTCTGGCAGTCAATAAAATATCTAATTTGGAGTTTGAAGCTGTGAAAGATATAGTTTTATCTTTATGGATAGCTCATTTTCCTAATGAGGCTTGAGAATCTTCGGGAAATCTTATTAATCCCAGCTACGTTTTTTAAAATTGGTTTGCTTAACTTTTTATTTTCACTTATACTTTGAATGATTTCAATGTTATAGACATTGGTAACCTCCAAACTCTGGACCCCACCCAGTTCAGTTTGTGAAGGGCAGATCATGCCTCCTAAACCTGATTGACTTCTTTGCAACAGTCACCATAGCTGTAGATGAAGGTAAGATGGTTCACATAGCCTATCTTGACCTCCCCAAGGTGTTTGACACCACCCCCCCCCATTCTGGAATAATAGATAAACTCACTAAACTGGCTATAAGTTCATATGTCACAAGATGGCTTGCCAACTGGCTCACTGACAGAACCCACACTGTAAAAGTTGCAGACTCCAAATCTGACTTCAGACCTGTAACAAGTGGAGTACCACAGGGTTTAGTCTTGGGTCCTCTCCTGTTTGGTATCTACTTCTCTGAAGTACAATCTAACACAGAGGGCCACTGGCTGATGAAGTTCACAGATGACTGCAAATTAGGTTCCTTTGTCAAGTCCCCAAACGACGTAGACATCCTACAGAAAGGCCTCACAGAGACTGATGCCTGGTGTCAGAGCCACGCCCACAGGGTCAATGCCAAAAAGTGCACTGTCATCCCCTTGGTAAAAACTCGGTACCCACGAACTACCACATAAGCAGCAGTCCACTTAATGCTGAAGCTGTGATAAGAGACCTTGGGACTCTGGTGGACAGTAGTCTCTCCTCTGATAATCACATCACCACAGTCATCAGGAAATCCTTCTACATGGCACATCTCATCATGAAAGGGTTCTCATCCAGGAAAAAGAGGTCATTGTTCCCCTCTACTCGACTCTCATTATCTATCATTGACTACAGTGCCCCTCTTGGAATGTACCTCACAAGACATCTGCAACAGCTGGAAAAGCCACAAAAATACCTCACAAAAAGGATTACAGGACTCAAACAGATGCCCTACGCTGACAGTCTCAAAAAACTCCAGCTTTACACCGTAGCATATCTCCTACTCTGAGGTGATCTCTGCCTAACATACAAATCTATGTCAAACCCACAGCTGTTGAACATGCTACACCTAAAGAAATCCTAATCCCTCTGAGCTACACACTCTAGGGACCTAAACCTTGTCACCACAATCAACAGAACATACTGGAGGGATAGATTCCTGTCCCAGAGACTTCCTATACTCTGGAACAAGCTACCCGTCTATGTCAAGCAAAGTTCTTCATTAGCACTCTTCAAGAAAACTCTTGTTGAGTGGCTGGGAAATAGGAAATTCACCTTGGGGATCACTGGCTCTGCTCGACAGCGGCACAGGAAAATAACCTTCTTGAGTTGCAAAAGCCAGGAACCTTGTTGGCTAGGCTTACATAGACCTTTGGGCTGATAGCCTAGTAACTACCTATGAACCTATGAACCTATGACTGGACCAATTTCAAGCTCTGCCTAGGAAAGCAATACAAAGAATTACAGCGGATTTAATTAAGAATGACAATGAATAGAATGTTACAATGCAAATTCTGACAGTTTAGAAAAGCAATGCAGTTAGTAAAGTAAGAATGTACTGTATATAATGAAGTTTGAAAGAAAGTGATGTAGTACACATTTGGTTATGGAGGTTGACATTTACAGTTTATTTAAAAAGACAATAAGTAAAGACTGTACACGTGTTAAAACACTTTGTGGAAAAAATGAAAACGGAACCAGTCACAACAACCATAACAACTGATTTAATATGTTTACTATATTTCAGTCAAAACAGATTTAAGCACTTTCATCCAGAATATAACACTGAGTTCATCAGACTTCTGAAGAAAATCAACTGCACCTTCACACCCCTGTAAATTATGGATACTTATTTAGAGATAACATTACAGTAGAAAAAGTTCAAATGCACTTATCCCCACTGTTCTGTGATCTCACACAGCTGTTTTCTGTTTTTAAATAGGTTGATGTTTTGTGCTTCAGTCTTTCTGGTGCGATTATTTGCGAGTTATGATTTTGGGATTTTTGATGAGATAAAGGGGTTACCATACACAAACACGCACTCATAATTGAACCGATGCTAACTAGAAATGTTTTTTTATTATCAAAAGGAATGTTATTGCAGTTAAGAGGAACAGCTATAGGACCAGCATTTGTGCCTATATATGCCGATCTATTTACTGGTTATTTTGAAGTACAGCATATATATGATGAAGAATAAGTTTTTGCCATTTATGAACAACTGGTGCAGATACCTTGATGACGTTGCTTAGTTTGGACAGGTAATTCAGTGGATTTAAAACTATTCCAGTAATATTTCAATAAGAAGGTTTTAGTATAAATAATTTTGGTATAAGTTTTACTTTTACAGCTGAACTGTTTAATATTGATTTTTTGAACACTGAAGTAAACACACTTTTGGGTGGTAATTTGGTTACATATTTATATCGGAAACCTTTTTCTAAAATTTATTTTTTTTAACTACAATAGTTGTAACCCTTGAGATGTTCTAAACATTCCTAAATTGCAGTTCATGAGAATAAAGAGAATTTGTCATAGTAAGTACCAGTACCAGAATTTTTCTCAGGATTTGATTCATAGGTTTGAACATGGGTGATATGTTCATTCAAAATTAGTGGAAACTAAGACAGTAGTGAACCAGGTAGATTGTGTACAACTAATACAATGTTCAGCTAGATGTGGTGAAAAGAACAATGATTTCATTAGGATGACCACTACTCATGGATCTAATACCACTTGGTTTAGAAACATGGTTCATAAACACTAGCCCACTTTGTTATGGGATCGAACTCTCTCTAAATTCCCAGATTGGAATTCAGTTTTAGGAGAAGCAAAAACTTGTCTTAATATTTTAATAAACGCAAGACTACATGTGACCCTAGACATATAAGCCAGAATATTTGCTTCCTTAAAGGTAGCAGGGAATGTGGTAGTTGTCACGTGTGTGTCAATAAATTCTCAGAACAGACCTTTTTACAAATGGAAATTCTAAAATACCTTTTCTGATAACATGCAATGCCAGGCTTCTTGTTTATTTGAATGATTGCAAGTGTGGAGCATTTTGTGTTGGACAGACTACAAGAACCTTTAAGGACCTTATTTCCAGTTACATAAGTGTTATATTATATAAAAAATGAGACGTGCACTCTATAAGCAAGCATTAATGCACTCGGGGCAAAATTCACTTTTGCTGTCATTGATGCAGTATATGATGTAGTATATAATTTTTGTTTGAGTAACGCATACGTTGAATCCATTCTAAATAATAAACAATGCAGTATGCATAATCAAAACAGAAGCATTATTTAGCAATGCTTTGAATGACTAAATGTAACTTATATGTATGGAATATTCATTTTAGTTATATTTTGTGCTTATTCCTTTTTGTGTTTGTTTAACACATTCTTTCATTTTGATTTCCTTCAATAATTAACTGTATGTATAAGCATTTTTCTTGCACAGTCACTTTAATGGGATGCTTTTTGTGTGCATGCATAATAAAACTCAAAACAGTGTATAGGTTATATTTCTTTCTGAGAAGGCTATATGTTTGCTAAATATACATTTTGCTTGTATGTGCTTTAATGTGATGCCTTTTAGGTGCATGCATAATCAAACAAAAAAAAAAATTGTTTACATGCCTTATTTTTAGTTGTTGTTTTTCACTGAAAAAGGGATTTGTCCGCTCACAAACTCTTTGTCCACATGAGTGATATTTGATGCCTAGGGATGAGAAGTGCATTCATTTATTTAGCTGTAATATTCATGCACATGGGCAAGTTTGGATTAATAAGCATTTTGTTTTTGAAAATACTTTTACATGAAGCCTTCTGTGTGCAGGCACAATTATGCCTAAAACAGTGTGCAGGCTTTTTACTTATCAAAACATATTTTACTGTGAAGGCTGTGTTTTTCTTAATAAGCACTATGCTTTTCAGTTGTTTCAGTGTTATGCCTTCAGTGCTTATGTATAATCAAACTAAAAAATGCCGTGCAGATTCTTTGCTCATCAGGTTGAAGAAGGTTGTTAAGTTATCAAACTTCTGCCAACATAAGGGTTATCTGATGTATAAGGATGATAAATGCACTTCAGAAATACATAGTTATGTATTCAGCTGCAAAATTCATGTTTGTGGGCAAGTTTGGATGTATTTGTTTAGACTATACATGCAATATTGGATCTGGTTTTATTGTACCTGCTCAAAATACTATTTCAATTTTGTTTGCTAGCGGTTATGAATTGTATTTACAAGCATTCTATTTTTGGAATTGCTTTAATGTTATGTCTTCTGTGTATATGTGTAATTAAATTAAAAAAAAAAGGTGTGTGGAATTTTTGCTTATTAGATGTACTAAAACTTTAATGTGATGCCACTCATTTGCATGCAAAATAAAACTTTATAGCAATGTGCTGGCTCTTTGCTCATTTGATTTTAAAATTTACTAAGGAAACTGCATATTTTTTAGGAAACCAGTTTGGTTTAGATTTAAATATGTTTTTTTTTTTTTTACACAGTCAGTGAAGTCTATTACTGTGTTCAAGTAATGGAGTATGGTGTGGCTTATATAGCTGTATGTGTGTGTGTGTGTGTGTGTGTGTGTGTGTGTGTGTGTATGTGTGTGTGTGTGTGTGTGTGTGTGTGTGTGTGTGTGTGTGTGTGTGTGTGTGTGTGTGTGTGTGTGTGTGTGTGTGTGTGCATGCACGCATGCACGAGTGTGAAATTGATAATTTGGGGATATGTGGTCCTGATGAGGGATTTCAACTGTATATAAAAGAAAACAGACTATTCAATTACTAAGGGCCACAGACTCTCTTCATCAGCAAAAAAATAAAAATTGGTCTCAGAATTTACATTTAAAATATTGCATTGATTTTAAAGTTGAAGAAATATTTTTAGTCATTATTTTTATGTTTTCATTACTCAAACTAGATGACATACAGCTTTTATTTATATTTAAATGGAGTCTGTATATTACAGTTTTTGTTATTACTTTTCTCACTTGCTTAGAGAAAAACAGCTCTTGTACTCACTTTCCTCACTTATCTAGAGGAAAATAGTTTTTATTCAGGCATGTCCAAGGGTCAGCTCCCAGTGTTCTCTCCTGTCTATCTGATGAATCTGAGCATCTTGAGGCAATGTAGAAATTGCCTCATGTACACAGACAACCCTCTCCTCCTACCACCCAACACAACAACCTGTGAGAGATGCACGTATCTAGCAAAACTGGAGGTAAAGCTCTCTCCAACCAAGATTGAACTAGACAGTCAAGAGGAGAAGGTAAACATTTGCACCACACCACACTCATCACATAGTCTCACTAAATCTACACCACCAAAATCCACACATAGTAACACAAAAACATTCGCGAAAGCTTTCAGTAATAATCTGTCTAAGCAACAGAGACCTCCAAAGCAGAAACGCAAGCAACCTCCACCCCCCCAACACAACCCAAATGACACATAGCCCACAGACTCAGTGTGCCACTCAACCACAGCCAATAACGCAAAACAACGTACCCAACACACTAGTCATAGGTGACTCTATAGTCAGGCACACTGATGTCCCACTCTCCAGGCTAAACAAGGAGAAGGTTACTGTCAGCTGCCTGTCGGGTGCCAGGATCCACCACATAAC
Source organism: Protopterus annectens (assembly GCF_019279795.1). Taxonomy (NCBI): domain Eukaryota; kingdom Metazoa; phylum Chordata; order Ceratodontiformes; family Protopteridae; genus Protopterus; species Protopterus annectens. The sequence goes on from NC_056727.1 coordinate 1,211,650,194, forward strand.
CCACGCACTCAGGTCACTCCACAAGAAGTACAAATATGAATCTGTCATTGCCCATGTTGGTGTGAATGACCTGAGACGTACCTCCCTGGACTACATGAAAAGAGACATGGAACAGCTCTCTGATCTTGTAGCCCAGGCAGGTATGACTCTAGCCCTGAGTAGCATTCTGCCATCACCCAGAATGATACCACAGTACAAAGACAAAATGATTGACTTCAACAATTGGCTAAGCATCTGGTGTCATTTTAAGGGGATCCAGTATCTGTCTGCTTGGGCTGACATGGTCGACAGACCACGATGCTTTGCCACAAATGGCCTGCACCTGTCACCCCTGGGATTCCGGATACTGGCTAAGGCTCTTGCTGCCCCTATAGTGCCTTTTTTAGGCAGGGTTCAAATAACAAATTCACCACCATAACAGGAACAGGCAAGCAAAAACTGAGGGTAATGCTACTCAATGCTAGAAGTCTAAATCTCAAAATGCACTCACTCAAGGCACTCCTTAAAATGGAGAACATTGATATCTGTGCAGTGACTGAGACCTGGTTCAAGGCTCCAGAGAGCACCCCTGCACTACCAGACTATAACTCATACCACATTTTTCGGCCATGTAACCTGGACCGAAACACCAAAGGCGGAGGTGTGTCCATATTCATTAAGGATATCCACACCTCCAGGCTAGTTGCTCAGCATAATGCATCTGAGGTTATCCAAGTGCAACTAACTCTGGGCAAAATTGCAATCCAAATTGTAGCTTGCTACAGATCCCCCACCATGCCCCAGGATTCCCACTCCTTTTTTCTTGATGTACTGGAAAATATTAGGGTTCAACCAAACACCCTAATAATGGGCGACTTCAACTACCCCACCATTAACTGGGAAAACTACTCGTGTACCAACTTCTTATCTCAACGCTTTCTGGAATTCATAAACTCCAATGCCCTAGATCAACTTACCCACACCCCCACCAGGGGCAACAATATCCTAGACCTAATCATTACCAACATGAGTGACCGGTGTTCCACACCTGAAGTCAACTCCTCGTTGGTCCGATCCGACCATAAGCTTATCACCCTTGATATCCACATCCCGCCCCCACCCCCCATTAAGGAAACCACAGTAAAAACTTTCTCCAAAGCCAACTTCATGCTTCGTAAGACAGAAGTGGTGAACTTCATGACACCCATGCAGATGGACAATACAGTTACAACTGCTGAATCCTACACACATGCACTCTATAAGCACTTACACGAGTGTGTGGATCGTGCTATCCCAAACAGAACCAACACACTATCCTCCAAAAAAAAGGAAGCCAATCTGGTGGTCCCCTGCCATAAACAAACTGTACAACAAAAGGAAGAAACTGTTGCAAAAGAGAGTAAAATCCCTTGAGTGGAGGAGCTCCCTGGTCAGCCTCAGTAAGAAGCTGAGATCCCTTATAAGATCCTCCAAAGCTAGCTACAAAAACAAAATCGCCACTAAATCCAAGAACAACCACAAAGCATTCTATAGCTATGTCAAGAATCTAGATGGTAACACTCAAATCTGCTCTGAGTTACAGCACAAAGGCACGAAAATTACAGAACTAATTGATATTGCCAGCATCCTGGCAGATAGGTTCAGTGCTAACTTTACCCCCCTCTCACCCCCTAAAGGGCCCATATCTATACAGGAAGAATGCAGAGTCCCTGTAATCACAACTACGCAGGTAAAATCTGCACTCTCTAAAGCCAAAAACACAGCATCCATGGGACCGGACAACATCCCAGACTCCGTTTTACATGAACTTCAGAACGAACTGGCTCCCCACTTAAGCACCATGTTCAATAATAGCCTCGCATCAGGCTTTGTGCCCACTGAATGGCACACAGCAACAGTTATCCCACTCCACAAAGGGGGAGCCACCACTGATCCCGGGAACTATCGACCTATTAGCCTGACGAGCCTGGTCTGCAAGGCCATGGAACGTATCATCATGGAACTCATAAACAAAGACATTGGTAACCTTCAAACTCTGGATCCCACCCAGTTCGGGTTTGTGAAAGGCAGATCATGCCTCCTGAACTTGATCGACTTCTTTGAGGCAGTCACCAAAGCCGTGGATGAGGGTAAGGTGGTTCACACAGCCTATCTTGACCTCGCCAAGGCTTTCGACACCATCCCCCATTCTGGAATTATAGCTAAACTCACTAAACTAGGTATAAATCTGTACATCACAAGATGGGTTGCCAACTGGCTCACTGACAGAACCGACACTGTAAAAGTTGCAGACTCCAAATCTGACCTCAAATCAGTGACAAGTGGAGTACCACAGGGTTCCATCCTGGGACCTCTCCTGTTTGGTATCTACTTCTCTGAAGTACAGGCTAACACAGAAAACCTCTGGCTAATGAAGTTCACAGATGACTGCAAACTAGGAGCCATAGTCAAGTCCCCAAATGATGTGGACATCCTACAGAAGGGCCTCACTGAGACAGATGCCTAGTGTCAGAGCCATGGCCACAAGCTCAATGCCAAAAAGTGCAGTGTCATCTCCTTTGGTAAAAACTCTGTACCCATGAACTACCACATAGGCAACAATCTACTTAACACCAAATGCGTGATAAGAGACCTTGGGACCCAGACGGACAGTAGTCTCTCCTTTGATAGTCACATCGCCACAGTAGTCAGGAAGTCCTTCTACGTGGCACACCTCATCATAAAAGGGTTCTCATCCAGGAAAAAAAAGGTCATTGTTCCCCTCTACTCGTCACTCATTAGACCCATTATAGAGTACAAAGCCCCTTCTGGAATGTACCTCACAAGACATCTGCAGCAGCTGGAAAGGCCACAGAAGTACCTCACAAAGAGGATTACTAGCCTCAAACAAATGCCCTACACTGACCACCTAAAAAAACTCCAGCTTTACTCCATAGCATATCGCCTACTCCGAGGTGATCTCTGCCTAACATATAAAGCTATGTCAAACCCAGAGCTGTTGGACATGCTACACCTAAAGAAATCCCAATCCCTCTGGGCTACATGCTCTAGGGACCTAAACCTTGTCACCACAATAAACAGGACATGCTGGAAGGATAGATTCCTGTCCCAGAGACTTCCTATACTCTGGAACAAGCTACCCATCTTTGTCAAGCAAAGGTCTTCATTAGCACTCTTCAAGAAAAATCTTGATGAGTGGATGGGAAATAGGAAATACAAACCGGGGATCATTTCTGTGTCTCTGCTGGACAGTGGCACATGAAAATAACTTTCTTGGTTGGCGTAAGCTATGGAACCTTGCTGGCTAGGCTTACGTACGCCCTTGGGCCAATAGCCTAGTACCTACCTATGAACCTATGAACAGGAGATGAAAGTGCTCGAGTACCATTATTCTGCTGTTTTCCATTTTTTACAGCACTTACTTTTTTTATTTTTGTGGTCAGTTATAGTAGTACAGTTGACATTTCATTTTTGTGTCCAGTTTTTTATTTCCTCTAATCTGATTTTACAAGCTTGAATATTTTTTTCTTTTGCCCCAGATCAGATCACAATATCTTGCTGCTGCTACTACTACTAATAATAAATAACATTTTTATTGTTATATTCATTTACCCTTAACCAAATTAAAAGAATTTATTGACTGGCTAATAGAGCAACTCTGATGTTCTTAAACTTTGCTGACTAAACAAAACAAATGGTGTTATGGGATGCATTATAATGTTACATTTATGGTAAACTATTAGTTTGGTATAAAATAAACTTAAATAATGGAATAAACAATTTATAGGGAAACACAACTTACTATAATACAAATTAATTTAAAATTGTCCAGAGCTTAAGTTCAAGGGGCAAGCAATGATTATAAATTTGAAAGAAATGCTGAATAAAAATATCAATGATTACTAGGCCATAAAACATTTGCAGTTCTAGACTACATGATGCCTTCTAACTCAACAATATCTTAGAATGGCAAGAAGATCTAAAATTCTAACTTAATAAGAGCATAGGCAAGGTTAAAATTTTCACAAAAAATTTTCAAACTACTGTCAAGAAATGTTGCATAAATTTAAACTACAATCTGATAAAATTCATAATATGAGCATCATTTTAGATAACTCAATGAATGATTTATTTCAGATTTAAAAATAATGAAAAATATATCTATTTTACAATTAAAATTTCAGAAATTAAAGATCAGATGAATTTAACTCATTTTTCATAGAAACTATTACTACCCTCACCAAGACATTTCCCAATAATAACCCAACTGTTCTACACTCTCCCCTTCTAACTCACCTCATCTGTTTGAACTTAAACCCATCTCTACTAACTTTATAAAAAACTTTTGTCCAAACTTAAACCTTGCTCTAACACTCCTGACAATATTCCCTCTTCCTTCCTAAAATGTGCTGCTGATTGCATTGCTGTCCCAATCATCATCATTATTAACCAATCCATAAAAGAATCATACCTCCCCAAGCTCTGGCGCTCAGCTTATATTCTTCCTTTTCATAAAGGAGACAAAAAATACCAGCATCTCAAACTTTCACCCCATTGCTTTGCTCTCACCAATCTCCAAAATCCTAGAAAAATGCATTCACCTTCAACTTATGCCTTTCCTGACCCAAAACAATCTTCTCACTCCTACCCAGCATGGCTTCCATCCAGGCCATAGCACAATAACCGCTCTACTCTCTTTCCTAGAAGCTGTCAATCAAGCCCGAGATTCAGGACACTTAGTTTCTACTGTTTTACTCGATCTGCCTAAAGCCTTTGATACTGTTTCCCACAAGCACCTTCTCTGTCATCTCTCAAACCTTAATCTCTCACATAATGTGTTATCCTGGTTCTCCATCTATCTATCAGACAGATCACATGCAGTCAAATGGAAGAACTCCATCTCTTCCTTCCTACCTACCCCAGCTGGTGTACCACAGGGATCCATCCTTGGGCCAATGCTTTTTAACATCTTCATCAATAACTTTCACACTGCTATTCCTGATGCTAAAATCATTCAATATGCAGATGATTCAACCTTAGTCTGCTCTGCCTCAAACCTCTCTGAATTGCTGACTAAAACCCAAAATGCCTTCTCAACAACTGAAAACTGGATGTGCCAAAACCACCTCTCTCTCAATGCAAATAAATCAAAGATTCTACTATTCCCTCCCACAAAGACCCTCTCCTACGATTAAAACAACTTCAAAGTCTATAGTCAAACCAACTCACCTATAGAAGTGGTCCCCTCTGTCAAACTACTTGGAATTACTGTAGATGAACACCTCAAGTTTGATATTCATATTCAATAAAATATTAAGAAAACCCACCAAAAGCTAGGTATGCTGTATAGGAATAATCACTTTCTCTCCAACTCTATCAGGCAAACTCTGACCTTGACTTATCTTCTTCCTTCTTTATTATACGAAGCCCCTCTCCTAACCAACCTGTCCTCCTCTATCACCTGTAAACTAGAAAACTGCTACAACAAAATCTCTTAAATTTGTCTCTAAATCTAAAAATACCACCCATCACTGCCTAACCCTACAATCCCTGAATTGGCTTGAACTCCCAAACTACCTAGACTATCTCCAACTCACTGCTGCATATAGACTCATATTTCACACAAAAAATGTCCTGCTCTAACTAACATCCTTCCCCCTTATACACCCAACAGAGCTCTCAGATCTGAAAATCAGAACTTAATTACTATCCATAAACCTAAACGTCCTGCTGGCCAACTTCTCCTATCTTTCTCACTAGGCAAAAAATGGAATTTCCTTCCCTCCACTCTAAGAACCATACCAAACTTAGAAAACTTCAAAACCCAACTATTCAAACACCTGTCCACTAAATGGAAATGTACCTGCCTTCACCCAACCTAATCACAGGAAGTTTTCTCTTTGGTTCCCAAGCTCTACAACTCTCATAATTATCTTCCTATGAGCCTATCTAAGCTCTCAACAACTCCTACAGCTACCCTCACACAGCTCAACCTTGTAAATATTGTAAATAGCATTCTACTGTTGATGTGTGTATGTAAAGCACAGTTACATTTTCTTAAAAGGTTTGTATGTAAACTGTTTCCACACCTAACACATATCTGTTTTCCTCAAATGAAACTGTATGATCCCCACCTTCAAGCTTAATGAATTTGTTAACTATGCATGATACTGAATGCATTTATGAGTAACTATTCTACATAATATTATCTTTAATATTAACTATCAGTTGCATCTAAATTGTATAATGCATCTTGGAGCTTTTCCCCCCGGGCCTCCACTGAAAATGGGTCAAGTCGGCCCAGTGGACTTACCTGGTAGATCAAACTGCAAATAAATAAATAAATACAAGTTGTCATAGTTTGATTAGCAACATTAAAAGTTATTTTACAACAGATTTTGAATATCATCAACAAAATGCCTATATGATTATCAAATGCTCCACGTTAACCCTTTTTGTGGAAATTTTCCCATTCTATGCCTATCATATAGCAAGAAATTGACAGTCTGTTTCAGATTGCAGTCCTTATACACCTATTTGAGTACTCAGTACTGATCACAAAATGTTCAAGCCTATATTAACTGCTAGGCACAAAATTTTTATTCCTTCCCTTACACATAAGCATCAGACAAAGTCCACATTGAAAAAGAAAGTGCAAGATAATTTGAAAGTATTTATTTTATTTAATTTATTTTATTTATACTTGTTTACCCGCGGTAGTGGTGCTGCGGTAGCATTGTCGCCTCAAAGCAAGACGTTGTCCTGTTCGATTCTCAGCTAGAGCATCTTCTGTGTGGAAGCATACGTGAATGGGCGTGCCTTCGTTGAAGGTTGTGCGTCAGGGCTGGTAACCCGGCATGTAAAAATCCACTAACAAACATTAGTGGACCGGAGTTCCGCTGTGGTGACCCCTAACCGGGATAAGCCAAAAGACACAACATTAGGGTAGTGCACTGATCAATACTGACCACTTTCAGGCTCAGCCCATGTGAAATATCAAACATTTCACAAACAAAAATACAGAAATTTAAGCAAAATAGCACAGTTCAGACTAATTACATAGGAAAAAACTGTCTATATACATTCTAGTGAAAAAGCACAGTGCAATGTGTAGTCAAGCAGTGTGTAATGTAGAATATATACATTAGTTTTTAAAGTGGGTCAGTCTTTAGTGAATCTTGAGAAAGGCAAGAGATATGACTATCGTATTCAATGCAAAATAACAGGAATTTTACCTCCGTTAGTTTAAATATTGAAAAAAATGTTTGATTCCTCGAATTCATATTATTTGGTTATTTGAAATAGATATATTTTTTCCAATAATTCTTCTGACATTCTGAAGAATTTCTACTTTAAGTCTAAATGTATGTGATTTTTTTCTTTTTAAAATAATAATTACTAGAGTTATTAGAATAAGGACAAGAATGCCCATTGTCATATTTACTTTTTACTTTAGCAGTAAAATATGCAGCAACTATAGAAAGAAGAATAAAAATATTAAGTCTTATGCATTAAAGGTTATAAAAATGTTGGTTGGAAGTCATTCAATATAAATGCATAATTGTTTGCTGATGATTTGCTGTTAGATTCTGTTGATATAGCTAGTTCTAGTTCAAATTTAAATGACATACTGTTGAAATTTACTTCTATTTCATATTTAAAGTTTAATACTAATGTCTTTCGGCTTTTCCAAGTTAGGGGTCGCCACAGCGAAACTCTGGTCAGCTAATGATTGGCAGCGGATTTTTACAGTACCAAGGTGCCAGCCCGATGCCCAACCTTCAAGGAAGGCACACCCATTCACGTTCACACCTACCTGCATGTCTTTAACATTACTCGACTGCAGGGAGGACATGCAGATTCCACACAGAAGGCACTACAGCTGAGAATTGAACTGGAAAACCTCTTGCTGAGAGGCAACAACGCTAACCGCTGCACCATCGCGGCCTCATATTTAAAGTTTAATAACAATAAAAATAACATATGGTTACATTGAAATTAATCCATAGTCTATCAAATTACTACTCTTTCAAATAGGATTGTAAGCAACTGAAATATTTAGGAATAATTATAAAGCAATAATTAATGCCAATTAGAAAGGTGTCATTGCTAATTTTAATAGTTTAATTTCTCAGTCATCTAAACTGTATTCTTTATCTTAAGATTACTGCATTTTATTAAAATGTTAATATTGCCCAAGTATATATGCTTTACTTACCATTTTAAAATGGAACTAATATTAACATGAATAATGTTGACACCAAATGATCGACATTACACATGTTGGCATGCTACTATACATGCACCAAGCATCAATCTCGACGTGTGCAAAAACCTTAAAATTATAAAGAAAACATAATATTTTGCAAGGTCAAGGCCCCTGCAACCACCCCCACACCCCCTGATAATTATATATTGTAACTTTAAACTCTAAAATCACACATTTCTCAGGGAAAGGGCAAATCCTCCAACTCCAAAAATCATCCAATCTGCTACTTTTGTCAGCATATGTCAACCATCTGTTTAGTCAACAAAATTGTGTTGAATAAATGGATGTTGACAAAAGTGAATGCTGTTCAACAAAAGTAGTGTCTGTCATATATATATATATATATATATATATATATATATATATATATATATATATATACACACATATATATATATATATATATATATATATATATATATATAAAAAACACATTTAACTTATTAGTGCATTTTCTTTGTTCTCCTTCTTTTGAAATCTAAAATTGATTTAAAATCATATAAGGCTTTTAACTAAAGCAGGGACTGTATTTTAAAGTGTGGAATCTTACACCGTAGAATCTGCATTTAGAGTAGTAGCATACTGAACAGATAGTAACTCGGTGCTATGTCATTATATAAAGGTCTTGATTACAAAAGACTTGCTGTCAGTGTATGTGACCACTTACACTAAGGGCAGGCTAAAATCAGGTGTTTTGGAATCTGGCCTCTGGTGTAAGCCTGTTTATAGATGGACTTTACATGGAAGTAGAGAACAAGTTATTCAGAATCAGGGTAGACTTACACTGAGAAAAAACTCTTTTGGAATTTGGCCCAAAGTTTATATTATCCCATTTTTAGACAATCAGATAAAAAGACATGCATTTTATCAAATTATTTTCAGTTCTGTACATTTGTTCCTGCCCAGATTGATAGCACAGTGGTTAAAGTACAGGATTACCATCTGATAACCTTGGGTTCAAAATCTGGTTGTGGCACAACTGGACAGCAACAGTAACTGTACAAAAAAGAAAGGCCTGGCAATTTGCTTTTGTAATATGGCGTGAAAACCCTATGGGATCTACCCATAGAGTCACCATGAGTTGATTTTGACTCAAGGCCATCTAACTTACTTATTTTCCTACTGAATCTGAGTATGTTAAAACTGTTTCAACATCTGTTAAATATTTTAATTATAAAAAAAATGTTATAAAATAGTGTCTTGTCTATTTTTCCATGAACAATATGTTAGGCTATAGTTGTATAATAAAATGATCAATACTAATCTAATCTTTTGGTACAGTTATTTAGGCAAAAGTAACTTCAGGAAGCTGGAAGGTATTTTAAATAAATTTAGCTAAAGAGGACTAGTTGGATATTTAACAAGTAAGAAACTGTTTAAACAGAAGAATACGCACTATTCTAATAATATTTATTAAATTATCCCAAAACTTTCTCTTACATATTCAAGTATAAAATAGTGATACTAGTCATAAATTGCATTTATCAACTATAAATTACTTTTAAATGAAAGGACTGATTCCTAATATGCATTGGAACTATACTGCAGTCTTTGTTCTGACTCTAAATCATATTCCAAAACAAACTTTTTTAGGATTTCTTGAACAAACTATATCTTCCTTATTTTGGAGTACCTTTTTACCTGGAAGTTCATTTTCATGGTATTTTCCTTTAAAATCAGTAAAATATTTAGAAGCAATAACAATGTTTTAGAGATGTCAGAAACAATTAAAGACTGTCTAGGATCAATTTTCATTTTCCTGTAAAGTATTTATGTTTCAAATGTTTGCTCTGTTGAATCCAATAAATCTAAATTGTCAAACGTTTTTGTCTAATTTAACATCTCCATTACTAGCTGTGTAAATTCATCTTGGCATCCATTGCTGTAATGTACATTGATTGTGGCATAACAAAAATAGGAGAACATGTAGCCCATCTTCATTTCTGGAATTTATTAATTCATTAAGATTTATATTTAATAAAGAAGCACATATTTTTAAAAATGTGTTCTAAAAGGGCAGAGTTACAGGTGGCTGAAGCACTGATGGACAGCTTTGGATCAAAAATTGAATGTTGTGATTACTTTCACTGTAATTTGTTGTATTGTATGAGCTGGTGGTACACTTTTCTGGGAATTTTATCCCGTTATCCTCTGTGGTTTGACTATGGAGTTGGAATATATAATTTAGAGGTGGGACAGATTTGATGATTATATTTCAGAAATATGTGACTCATTAGAGCATGATTCGATTACTCATAGATAAATTGCTCTGAAAGTAATCAAATTAATTTTAAATTGTGGACTAATTAGGATAGCTATTAGACAAGTATAGTGTAGATTTTCTGGAGAAGTAAATCTCATTAAGTATTTTTTGTTATTTCCATAAATTTAGCATTTGTAAGTTGTTTTACTGTGCTACATTTCTATACTTACAGTTCATGTACGTTATAAAATAGTTAGATTTTTTTTTTTGTAAATGATTAACATTTGCTTTTCCTTCATTTTTTTCTGTACTAAAAATTAAAAAAGAAAAGAAGAGATATACTAGAAACTCCAATAATTTGCCAGAAGGTAAGACTGAAGGGGCTTTCACTACTGACTGAGTTCCTCATTAAACAAACCAAGCTCTGTTACTGAATATTAATGAGCTTGAAAACAGTAGTTGACAATCCGGTCTTAACATTTTTGAAGTATCAGAAGACAAGTACAGATAAAGAAATGGCCAAGTTTCTTCAGACTTGGCTGTGCAAACTACTGTATTACACAAAAATGTTGGCAGTTTACAGACAGACAGAGGACAATGACCACTGGCCCTAAAGTTTATTTGTTCTACTAGTAAAGCCAATCAGACTATTTTAAAGATTCTAATTTTTCTGACAAAAGGACACCTAGACTGCCTTAATCCTGCTCTGCAATCTATATGTGTATTTGCCTTTCTGTCTATCTATCTGTCTATCTGTCTATCTATCTAGCTATCTATTTACCCATCTAGCTATCTATCTATCACTCTCTCTTCAATTTATCTTTCTGTCTCTTTTGGTTTATCTGTGTGTGTGTGTGTGTGTGTGTGTGTATGTGTGTGTGTGTGTGTGTGTGTGTGTGTGTGTGTGTGTGTGTGTGTGTGTGTGTGTGTGTGTGTGTGTGTGTGTGTGTGTTTGAGTGTGTATGTATGTATGTGTCTTGGACATGGTGTGTACCATGTGAGTAACAGCCAGCTATTATCTGTTCTTATTGCCTGTGTTCCATGTTCATGTTACCCAAATGACAAAGGGTGCATTATGATACAAATACCAAATACATGACATATGCAACCATGCAACTTTCTAACAACCCCTCACACTATTCATGGTACATTTGTCTCAGTATCTTACAGGTATGGTGAATGGTACACAAGATAGTACCCTATGCTTATGTCTTTGTAGTTGTACTGCCTCTGGCGAGTCTTGTGCTCAGCATGTGGACCCTTGTAATGCAGTGTAGTTAGTTCCTTGTTCTGTGTATTCCAGTCCTTCCCTCAGGTCTATTATATGCTTCATTTATGCATTTGCTTTGCAAAGTGCATTTTGCTGCATATGAAAGACCTTTAACTCCTTACCTACAAGAACACACACCTACTGTTCTCCTTTCTCAGACTCACACATCCCTAAAAGATTATCCCTGTGGTCATTCCCATGTATCTCTCCTTAGAAAAAGCCCAAGTTGTCCTGATGGAGTTTGCTGTCTTATAACGATAGGTTTTTCATTCTGCCCAGCCCTTATCACACCTGCACATGCTGCATAAGACTATTTACCTACATAACCCTGTAGGAATTCTTTCTTTCCATTTTTATTAGAGCAGTTTTAGTAGATACAAAGTATTTTTTTCCATAAATCATTTTGTTAATTTTCATACAGCATAACATTTTATATATATAAAGAAATGGCAGAGACATTAGACTTAATTCTTTCTCCAAGACCATCCACTTTAAAATTTTATTGAAACGGTCATTGTCATAAAATAGACACAGCTAAATACTTGTCTTAAAAATTACTTTATAGTCATAATCTCACAGTTGTCCTTCCAGATGTTTTGTTTCCATTCATGTTTGACCAAAGGACTCCATTGTCCATGTGCTGAACATAATTATCCATCAGGGTTCTGCACATATCAGTGACTTCTGATCTCCCTTTCCTTTGGGGGGAAGAGAACACCCTGCAGAAATCCTTTTATTGCATTGTACCCATTGAGACTGCTTATGATCAGTGAGTTATAGGTGTCAGTCTCTGTGCCACTACCACATAGCCTCTGTTTATGCTGCCTTGACGTATACACAAACATTCCATGGCATCTCTGCTCTCTGCAATTCACCATTCTAAGTTGCTGTGATGCCTCCTTGTTATCTGCCATGCATCTAAGTTGTTTTCCCACTGTATTTTTGTATTTGTCTTTTTTTCTTTTACCTTGCATAGGCAGTTTGTGAATGGTTGCTTTATGTTGTACATTAACTAGTGCTGTGCATTGCCTTATTTCTTCATTAGGTTTGTGATGTTTCCATCCCTTATGTTACTATACGATATGCTTTTTGCTCCTCGGCAGCTTGTGCAAGACATGTTCACTGTGGTGCTTGATTCCTTCTGCTCTGGGCTGTTGATCCATTCCCTACCTCTGTTATTTACAGTCAGCTTCTTCCTTTTCCTTATGTATTTGAGGCCATTCAGTTCTTCATGCAGGGTCTGCTTTAGCACACCTCTTATACTATACTGTATAAATGTCTCTGAATTTGGCAACAGCCCCTGTGCTTCTGTGCTACTTCTTTATTTAAGAGACTGATAACTTGCTCCCCTTAGGCAACATTTATGATATGTAATGTATTAATTGTTCAGCCTTTAAAATAACATGGCAGTTAGTATATTAATGTATAGGTCTCAATTCTAAAAGACTTGCTCTTGGTGTAAGTGACCACTTACACTGAGAGCAGGCTGAGAGCAGGAGTTTTGGAATCAGGTTCCCATAGTAAGCCTGTTTATAGATAGGCCTTATACCAGTTTAAGTCACTTAAGCTGAAGCAGGTCTTTCGGAATCAGTCAGGCTTACACTGAGAGCATCTCTTTTGGAATCTAACCCATATGGCAGAAAATTTAAATAAAACACTCAAGTTAAGCTCCATTCACATATACTAAGTATAAAGACAGGTGAAATAAGGCAATGCTGCATTGAATTAATTTAACCAAGAGGAGCTAGGTAAAAAGACGGCAGTTGATTTTCTCTATAAACAGGCATTGTAACAATAAAATGTTATTATTATATATTCACATACAGCTGATGTAAATAGCTCACAAATATGGCCTAAGATAAAAAAAATTAGACCTTGAAACCCTGATGATTTTCTCTTCTTTATAACATTCAGATGGGCCAGGATCATTAACGCCTACACTATGTGTACACTAACTGTACATGATCTGTATTCAAGGACAACCCTACCACATTTGTTGTGCTTTCTAGTCATTCAGAAACATTACACTAAGTATACATGTAATCTACACTTTATGGTAACTTTTAAGAACCCCCCCCCCTCAATATTTAAGGCCACAAGAAAATCAGTAGGAAAACTAAAATTAGGAGAAAGAAGGTATGAGTTTTGCTTGTGTTGTCTGTTCACTCAGAATGGTGTATACTTGGTGTACACTTAGTGAAGGCGTTAATGAAGCCCGGGGGTTGTCTTCTTTGAAAATATGTGCTTCACATTGAGTTCAAGCAAAGTATGCTCTTATGTCAGTTATGGAACTGCAAAATTATCCCCTTATGACACACTCCTGTGGAGTCTTTAAAAGACTAGTATATCTCAAAATAAAAAAATAAATAGCACCTCAGATGTACACCTTCAAAGATTATACATTTTTTATTTAATTCTCTAAATACCCAGAGAACCGATTACTATCCATCAAATCAATATACCTATACATAATCCATCCAACAGTTACTTATTATAATTAATTTATTAACAATGCTACTGTATGATTATTTAATTAATACATATGCTTTCAAACCAAATACTTCATGCTAAGCTCTTGATTCAGTCCTTTTGGATTCAAAGTCTAATACATAAAAATATACCATCTTCTTCTCTTAACAACATTTGAGACATATTCAAATGTAATTCTTCACCCACACGCTTGAACGTGAGAAAAGTTTTAAAATCTTTAGAGTGATATTGGGCTTTCCTCTGTTCCTTTTTTTTTTGATATTCCTAATATGTTCTTGTGTACATATTCAGATTTGTCTTGTTGTCTGTCCAGGAAGTAAAATTTATCAAATTCTCCTTCCCTGGGTCTTTAATGTATATTTCCCATTGCAAATATTTACTGCATATTCTATCTACTGGTAAAGCCAATACATATGTTTTATAAACACTGTATAATTTTTTTACGGGAACACTTCAGAAGGCACTACAAAACTTGCATTACATGTAATAATATCAGCAACATTACACTAAAAGTTTCTATTGGATGTTAAATTCTGTTGTTCAGAAGAGCATAATTTCATGTTGCAGGTCCAAAACTTCTTAAATCCTTCAGATTTTGACACAAGACAATCCCAGGAATTCATGAACAACTGAATCCTACACGATCATTACATGTTAGCAGGATGAGCAACAACGCTAATTGCATATGCATGCTGCTCATCCTGCTTAAACAAATACAAACACATTTTTGTAGCCAGCAAAAGTGTTGGTGTGCAGGTAAACATGTTTAGCATCACGAGCACACACAGTAACCAAACAAGCTTGCCTGTGGGCAAACATGTTAAGCGTGCTCACATGGACAGCATGAAGAGCTACATAAGACAAATAATACAAGCGGTACACAGGCAGGGAAAGTATACTGAGTGTACTGAGCACATAAATTAAACATAGGAATATAGAAATAAGAAAGAGGGGAGGGGAAACAGCAAGGGCAACTAGAATGGATGGTTACCAGGCAGGGAAACTGTACTAAGGGCAATGTGCACAGAAATCAAAGAGATGTGTAGGCTGGCCCATACCTCTCAACCACACCGAATTCCTCGGTATTTACCAGTTTTGAGGGCAAAATAATGGGGTGCCACAAATTCCTGAGTGGCCCTTTCAATTCCCGATTTTTAAAAAAAAATTTTTATTTGCAAGTTTAAATAAAACATTTTTAAATTATTTACAACTTTGCGATTACAACGTAAATCATCTTAGCACTGTATGGAATTTTTGTGATGTTATTTCAGAACTGTATATAAACTGACTCGTTACAGGCTCTTTTTAGTGAGAGGTTCAGCATGGTTAATAGTTAGAGCTTTGCTGTTTAGGTCACTCCCTTAAACAAGTATGGCAAGACTTATCAAAACTAGCTAGACACATTACTGCTAATGTCACAATGAGAACTGCAACTCGTCACAACTTTAAGAAGAAAAACGAAACCCATCGGTAGCACAGTAAAACTGATTTATTCAGAAAAACACAGCAACTATTTACTTCTAGAATGCCACGGTTCACCGCAGTTAATTTAATAGTTAGAACTTTGTTGTTTAGGTCTCTCCCTTAAACAAGACTTATCAAAACTAGCTGGACAGACACATTACTGCTAATGTCACAATGACAACTGCATAAAAACTAAACCCATCAGTAGCACAGTAAAACTGATTTAGTTGGGAAAAGCACATCTACCTACTTCTAGGATGCCAAGATGACAAAAAAGAAAAATGAAACTGATAGGGTCTCACGCAACACTTGCGTGTCTGAATGTACTCAAACAGGAAATTCAAAAGCTTTAGAAACACAGATTTCAGTTTAGAATTAGCATTGATATACATATTTTACAGACTTGACATAATTGGATTATAACTTACTTGGAACAGGATTACATTTACCTTTCATTATGAGTGGCAAGTTGACATTTTAAATTCTTTGTAAAAGTTAGTTTAAAACACTGCAACAAGGAAAATAAGTGCAGTTATGTGGGTATGATTTTTCTTTATACTAACAATTCAGCTGCTGTATTAATCACCAAAGGAAAGTTCATTTCTTGCAGGTAGGACATTGGCTTGAGAAATCTGGTCTGTCCTGGAGTAACATGCTGCTTTCTAGACTCAAGACGAATTACCAGAGCCAGAGGTCACAAGAGGTCTTCATTTGCAAGTTACGGCTTCTGTAGCTCTGCAGGTACTATGATTGGCAGATCAGACATCCATTGAAATGACATTCTGTGTTGAACCAAGCTTTTACACCACAATTGAAGTTCTAACTTCGCAGCAGAGTCCGCCCAGCATCCAGACAGTGCTCACCCATATCCGCTCGCAGACTTTGGACTGGATGATGAGAAAATTTACTTTATCCAGCTCCGGAGGCAGGTAAGTAAAAAAGAATTAAAAAAAAACTTATATCGGAATGGAAACAGCTCTGCATTTCCACACTGTGATCAGTAGCTGCTACTAGAAGAGTTCATCAAATAGATTATTAATTAGATTAAGCATCCACTAAAATTTCCATCTGTTAATACTAATTTGAACATTTTGAAGGGAGGGAGTTAATTACTACGAAAGCATCCATACCGTTAAAGTTTCAGTTATGTTATGTATGTACTAGTTTGAACTTTAAGTGATGGTGCTTGCAGTGAATTATGAAAGAACTAAAGAAGGCATAGCTGATATGATTTGTTTAATGCCCAACTGCCACATACAGATAGCCATTCCAGGAATATCTCTATCTTATTGCCATGGTATCCAGTTTACTTTTATCTTGCCTTAAAGAGTATTGTTGTGCAGAGATACTGACTAACAGCGTTTCCTTGTTCACGGAAAAAGCATCTGTAGCTAGTGGCAATCTTTTTAGCACTTTAGCCCAACATTAATAAAAAAAAAAGTTTACTTCAGTGATAGGGCATCCAGAAATTCATTTGTTTCCTGATACCTGATTTTTTTTGTGTGTTTGTTTGTTTAATCCCAATAGTGGATTGGCCCATTAAGATTAATTTCAGCTACAGACCAGGAGTACTGTTTGTTTAAGTGACTAGCTCAAGCTACCCTCCTGAAAAATTCAGCCTGAGTCAGTCATGCACTTCACCTTTGAATGAAGATCATTAAAAGCTCATAGCCTTAATTTCCTGCACTAAGCACCACACCACAGTCATGTTTATATTATGTATGCATATCTATCTATCTATCTATATATATATATATATATATATATATATATATATATATATATATATATGTGCGTGTGTATGTATACACACACACACACACACACACACACACACACACACACCGCACACATTTACAGCGTAGTAAAAACCCACATGGACAAAAGGTTGTCATGCCAATTCTGGATAAAAAAACTATTGACTTAGGAAATAAATCAGATAATCAAGTGTGTATTAATTTCATTTTGTACAACTATGAAGTAAAGAATCAGAATGGTATATGACTGAAATGCACAAAAAAAGATTAAGCAATTTAATAACAGACTGCACTCTAGCCAGGAAAAACTTGTGGATAATAACTGGAGGGTTTATCAGTTATTTCTCTTATGCTAATATAAATAAATCCCTATTGTTCTGGTTATATTTAGTGTTTAATATTTTGTCTGTTCTTCAGTTTACATTTGAAAGTTGGTATCCCACAATTCCATTGTAGTGGGTGGGGTTACATAGGTTCATAGGTTCACAGGTTGGTACTAGGCTATCGGCCCTATGGCCTATACAAGCCTAGCCATAACAATTCCCTGGCTATTTCTTCCCACACTATTTACTTCCTTGGACCCCTGTCTCGCAGGACGACTGATGTGATGCCAGGGGTGAATTTCTGTTCTCCCATCTAATCATCAAGGTTCCTTTTGAAGAGGGCCAAAGAGGCAAAAGAGGCCAAAGAGGCTTGACATGTATGGGCAGTCTATTCCAGAGTCTTGGGAGTCTCTGGGTCAGGAACCTATCCCTCCAGCATGTTTTGTTTATTGTGATGACAAGGTTTAGATCCCTGGAGCATGTGGCTCTGAGGGATTGGGATTTCTTTAACTGTAGCAGGTCCAACAGCTCTGGGTTTGACATGGCCTTGTATGTTAAGCAGAGATCGCCTTGGAGTAGACGATATGCGACAGAGTATAGCTGGAGTTTTTTAAGGTGGTCAGCATAGGGCATCTGCTTTAGGCCTATGATTCTTTTAGTGAGGTATTTCTGCGGCCTTTCCAGTTGTTGCAGATGTCTTGAGAGGTTCATACCAAATGGGGCGTTGTATTCTATAATGGGTCTAATGAGGGATGAGTACAGTGGGACAATGACCTCCTTTTTTCTGGATTAAATGCTCTTAGTGATGATGTGTGCCACATAGAAGGATTTCCTGACTGTTGTGGTGATGTGGTTATCGAAGGTGAGACCACTGTCCACCTGTGTCCCTAAGTCTCTTATCACATTTTCAGTGTTTAGTGTACTGCCACCTATGTGGTAATTCACAGGAACATGTTTTTTTCCCAAAGGGGATAACTATACATTTCTTGGCATTGAGCTTAAGCCCATGGCTCTGGCACCAAGCATCTGTTTCTGTAAGGCCCTTTTGTACAGTATCCACATAATTTGGGGATTCAAAAATGGCTCCCAGTTTGCAGTCATCTGCGAACTTTGTTAGCCAGAGTCCCTTAGTGTTGGCCTGTACTTCAGAGAAGTAGATGCCAAGCAAGAGAGGTCCCAGGACTAAACCCTGAGGTACTCCACTTGTCACTTGTCTGGAGCTGGATTTGGAGTCAGCTACTTTTACAGTGTGGGTTCTGTCAGTAAGCCAGTTGGCAACCCATCGAGTGACGTAGGGATTAATGCCCAGCTTAGTAAGTTTATCTATGATTCCAGAGTGGGGGATGGTGTCAAAGACCTTGGCGAGGTCCAGATAGGCTGTGTGGACTGCCTTACCCTCGTCCACGGCTCTGGAGACTGATTCGAAGAAGTCAATCAGGTTCAGGAGACAAGATCGGCCCTTCACGAACCCAAACTGGATAGGATCAAGTGTTTGAAGGTTGCCGATGTCTTTGTTTATAAGTTCCATGATAATACATTCCATGGGCTTGCAGATCAGGCTCATCAGACTGATGGGGCAGTAGTTCCCGGGATCCAAGGTGAATCACCCTTGTGGAGTGGGATAACTGTAGCTGTGTGCCACTCACTGGGCACGAAGCCTGAGGTGAGGGTATGATTAAACATGACCCTTAGGTGAGGTGCCAGTTCATTTTGTAGTTCATGTAGTACACAGCCCGGGATGTCATCTGGTCCCATGGATGCTGTATTCTTAGCTTTGGAGAGTGCGTTTTTTACCTGTGTGGCCATTATTACTGGAATTTGGCAATCTTCTGGTATTGAGATGGGCCATTTAGAGGGTGAGAGGGGGGGGTGAAGTTGGCACTGAATCGATCTGCCAGGATATTGGCAATAGACTTGGGATCAGTATATTTAATGCCATTCTGTTGTAGCTCATAGCAGACCTGAGCATTGCCATTTAGATTCTTGACATAGTTATAGAATGCCTTGTGGTTGTCTTTGGAATCTTTGGCAATTTTATTTTCATAACTAGCTTTGGAGGATTTTATGAGGGATCTCAGCATCTTACTGAGGCTGGCAAGGGAGTTTTTTGCATCTTGGGATTTTCCTC